>NW_019671945.1:0-24424 GCF_002708625.1 Rhizopus microsporus ATCC 52813 | reverse complement strand
AAGAGAAATCAAATCATTATGTTTAATTGATTTAGACATTGTCTTTATTTAATTTCCGGACATAGCAGTGATTAGAGCGATCAAACATCCAACATCGTGTACACTGTTCATATGAATGGGTCAAGAATCGATTGCATGTATTACATTTGATATGGCAGTCTGAGCAGTACCAGTTGGAAGCCAGTGATTTATTGCAAGTACCACAAAAGACTTGAGTCAAGTTCATACTGGGTGAGGTTGGAGGAGAAGGTAAGCAGTTCATCATAAAGAATTAAAAGGAGCGAAGTGGAATAAAAGAAAAAGGAAAAAAGAATGTAAACAGTGAAAATAGTGAGAGAGAGGAAAGAAAGAAAAAAAAAAAAAAAAAGGAACGATAAAATAGATCAAGCACATACACAGACTTTGGTCAGGTTCTTATTCTTTTCTCTCTCTCTCTTTCTAGACTTTATTTATGCACATGTATTCTGTAGACATTATTTTATTCTCCTGAAATTATCTTTGCTCTTTCTTTTTATTTCACCCCCACTTTTTCACTCTTTCAAATGGACAAATACTCATGGCTTACAATTGCGTTTTACTGTAATAAAGAAGAGTTTGAAGAAAATAATCTCTTTTTCTTCTTTCTTATTCTATGCTTTGATATGATAGGGTTCAATAAATGCAGGTGGTTACTGAGCTATTTCAATATCCTGATGTACCTTGACGCACCGCTTGTGAAACTTTTTAATAAAAAAAAAAAGCGTGCTTTCATGTCCAAGGCGTTATGTCGATTTAGTTATTGCCCCGGACATTCAATATATGATAAAATATCCCTATTTAAAAGTTATCAAAATATTTTCCGATTGAGTGGTGTTTGAATGGATGCTTGAGCCACACAAAGCAAATGGACCATAAAACCAAGGATAGAATAAATAAGTTCTTTCGTCTGTTACACGAATTAATAAAAGATAATTTATTCCACTTCAAGTTGTCGTATTGCCACAATTGAATCTAGGATGTGGTCAGAGCTTTTTAAGTCACACTTGTAAAGTTGAATGCACATAGTGATAAACTCTATTTCTTTCGTCTCTTTTCCAATCAATATGTCATATAAAAATATGAAGAGTATGCATAACAATGCAATATAAGCAACTAATTCATATCTCATTGAAGGAAAGAAGGAGACGTGACAACTGGAAGCCAATCTGGTGAAGCTATTATTTGCACAAGAGATCGCTTTGTATAATTTAAACAACGGTGGCTCTCAAAGTATGCCACGTGTAGCTTAATAATATATCGTATATGATTGTCAAGGGCAACGCATTTCGTAGAGTTTTACCTGTAACCAGCCTGTAAACTATGTTGTTCACATACCTTGGGCGGATCTTGCTGTGCAGATCTACATATAAGAGACAATCGGCCATGGGTACGGCTGTCACAAGAGGTAACCTGTTGTAAAAAGCTCTCACACAGGGAGATTGTTAATATAAATCGAGTATAAATAAGATCTTTGTTAGTGTATGAACACATTGAGGGAAAACACTAGACAAAAGCATTTCAATAAGCACGTTATTAAATAAGATGTCCAGAAGCCCCTGGGTTCTTAAAGACGTAATCATCATTTCACTATCAACCGACGTTAATTTATAGGCTTGCGACATTGGTTATTCATTTATCGCGATATTACTTTTTAGGAATTCTGTGCCTTTTATAGTATGTACTATTGCTCGTGCTTGCAAAAAGGTGCTCATAAGGAAATAATGAAAACAGCGAGGTAAAGTATGTTCCTCTTATGCTTAAGAACCAAGCTAGAAGAATAAAGAACAAAGATGTATAAGCACTTTAGAGGACTTGTTCGGTGGGAGGACAAAGGATGTTGTCACCCAGCCAAGGTAGCATCTTTAATTAACCCATCTATAAGAGGAAAAAGCGGCGGTGCTTTCTCGAGTTTATTGTTGCTTTATTTATTCATTACATGCTTTCAAATTAACAAAGATCTCTAGTCATATTCCAAGTTTTAACTATTGCATTTTTTAAATACAACAAAATCTTTAAATGTGCGCCAAGTAAAATTTTAGATAAAGACTGTACAAATTTATGTGGTCATTTAAATATCAAACAGTGTGAAGTAGCCAATAAAAAAAGGAGTTTCAAAGGGAGGGAGGGGAAGAAGGTGTACATAAAATATACAAGAGAGAAATTTACAAAGAAATGATAGGTTGAGCTTTATAATCTACACTATGAGAACGTGGTCGACGTTGTTTATGAGGTATGAAACAAGAATCTTGTACGAGTGGGTTATTTGCTCTAATAATAAACTGGGGTTCTGTTGGTTGATATATACATGTTGTATTTGCCAATATTTGCTGTAACTCGAGGCAAGCATCTTGAATATCGTTCATATCAAACTGACCGAGTTCATATTGTACAGCAGGTTTACTTGAGGAAGGTTTCTTTGGACAAGGAGCGATAATTACATGCATTATTTACAAATAAAAAAATATTTACGAAAAAGAAATAGCTTGTATTCTCTTTTTTACTTTATTTTCTCTTTTTATACATGTACCACTTGACTGAGTAAAATGATGTATAAAAAAGGGGGGAACGGGTCACAGGTTAGAACATAACCACCTGCTTACCCTTTGAGAAACCTGATATTCCCAAGTCAACAGCCTTCTTCATTTCTTCTTGTTCAAATTCAACTCTTGTCCATTTAGGTTCCCTCAGCTTTCCTTGCTTCATCAGTTCCATGACATCTTCAAACATGGCATATCGTTCCTCTGGTTTATGGATTTCGGCCCATTTAGAAACCCAGAAGCCATGAAAGGAAATATTTTTAAAAATTAATAGTGATGCAGGTAATGTCAACGGACTCTTGGACATTGCACCATATGTTACATATTGACCATTCGTACTATAAATTTTGATTATTAAATATAACTTGTATACAATATGAAGCTTACCCTAAATATCTTGCCATTTCAGTAGCAGGTTTACCACCTACACAGTTTAAGCCCAAGAGAGGTGGTTTATCTCCTACCCAGGATTTGATACGCTTTCTCATTTCATGGCTGCCTAACTCCTCATCTGTAATAACGTGGGTTGCACCAATTTCCTCTAGTTCATTTACCAGTTGGTCGAGCTCTGGCCTAATTTGGTAATTTAGTGAACCAGACTCCTTCATGTTGTGTATTTTATATTACCTATTTCTTACAATATTAATTGTATTTAAACCCCATGCTTTAGCTATCTGAATCACTGCTTGGCCTACAGCACTGTTGCCACCATTTTGTATAACATAATCACCTTGAAGATTATATGAATTTTTTTTGCTTTCTTTATTTTATTTATTCATTTTCTTACCTGGATTTAATTTAACAAAATCCTTCAACATTCTATAAGCCGTGCACGGGTTCACTGTCATTGTTGCCTTTTGAATCAAGGGTACTTCAATCTTGGGGAGCAACTGGAAATCCGAAGCTAAACCAGCAGCATGCGTGCGCCAAGTACCATAGCCTGATTTAGCCATCACTACTTGATCACCCACCTTCAAGTCTTTCACTTGTTCACCTACAGCAATCACTTCGGCTACACCTTCATTACCACCTACAGCCAATTCACTATCGCCTAATTTTTGCATCATCGGCTTGATGGGATAAGCACCTTGTATCATATTGACATCGGCTGGATTGATAGGTGACGCAAGAAATTTAACGTGAACTGTGTCAGCCGTCAAGGCAGGAAGCTTGAACGAGTGCATTCTACAGTAACGTTATGTATATTGCCCTCTGTTTGCGTTGTGTATCATCCTGAATCTTACCTCAATACCTGGGAAGGCTGGCCATAGTCAGAGTATACCATCGCTTTCGCGGTGATATCAGATGTATAATAGCGACGAGCAACGTATTGATTGACAGACACACGCTGTCTTAATGAATAAACCAAAAAACCCATAGCTGTGTAAAAGAAATAGAGAAGAGAAAAGATGGTTGCGGCAAAAAGTTTAGATGATGAAAGGTTCAGACAGTCACGCGTTAGCCAAACTCTTCTCTTTTTCTTTTTCATTCTTTTTTTACAACACATACAGATATGATAAACCAAAGGACGCGTTATGAACATATCCTTGATATAGACAACGACTTAACAATGCAGGAAAAATAAACCAGCTTGGCCTTTGTTGATCAGCATAACTGGAAAAAAAGAAATATGTCTATCCAATTGATGGCTCATAAATAACTGTAAGGACATCTTTCAATTAGATCATTTAAGTTACTATCATTCAGATGATTAGTAAAAAGTAAACATGGCATATATTCAATTCTAAGAGTAAAGAAAAAAAAATTAAAAACTAAAGAAAATTGTTGCGTAGCTATGACGTATTGCAAGAAGAACACAAATTGCCATTGACGAGAACATTACAGAAAGATCTGTATGTCAAGTCTGTCAACAATGAAAGAAAAATGGAACAGTAGAGATAAAACCTAAGTCTGGAAGGTCACCTCTTTTCAATGATAGAAAAAGAAGAGAACTAGGAAGGGCTGTACGTGCCAATCGCCTTGCTCTACTTAACGAAATTAGACATTTGATCAGCACGAAAGCCTCTGAAAGAGCAATTCGCAGGGAGTTGAGAAAACTTGGTTATGCTTCTCGTGTAGCTGTCAATAAACCATTTTTAAATGAAAGCAACAAAAAGCAAAGTATGCTTTTGCAAAAAATCATGCCAACTAAACAGCAGATGACTGGAGAAAGGTGGTCTGGACAGACGAGTCGAGCTTCGAAATTGGCAAGCAGTCGTCACTGCCCAGAGTAGCGTAATGCTTTGGAAAAATACAGCAAAGAATATCTGCCGCCAACCTTCAAAAGTGGTACAATTTCAATCATGGTTTGGAGCGCCATAGCTGGTAGAAAGAAGTTAAAACTTGTGTTTATGAAGAAAGGTACGAGAACAAGTGCCGACTTCATAAACCAGGTCTATGAGCCAGTATTACTAGACTTTTACAGAAATCTAGATAGTCCTGTGCTCATGGATGATGGTGCACTCGTCCATAGAGCAAAAATTGCTGTCGAATGGAGGGGGGCAACGGGCATAAAGAAGATGTCTTGGCCGGCTCAGTCACTGGATTTAAATCCAATCGAAAATTGTGGAGCATGATGAAGAAGAGAGCTAACGCTCTACGCCCTATGCTAAAAATCAGCAATTCATGGAATTAGCTTTGAAGATTGTTTGGAGGGAGTTTGCTCCAGAAAGCATCAACAAATTAATTGACTCTATGTCGAAGAGGACCAAAGATGTTATAAAAGCTTGTAGTGGACCCATCAAATATTAGGTCAATAAAAAATTCAAAAATTGCTTTATAACTCTTTTTTTTCGATATTCTAATGTAGATGATCTTTCTTCATCATTTGTGTTATCTTATAACTGTAGCAAAGCTACAAAAGGGTCACTTTCTTTACTGTTTAGTCTTTAATAGCGTTAAAAAAACTGACTTTTAAAAAATGGACTATACCTTTGTCTGGGCACTGTAGAAAGATGTAGGTTTTCAAGATCAGCTTTAAGCTGTCTCTGTCATTTATTGGCTAAACGGCTAATGCCGTTGATCGATTGGATGCTGTAGACCCTGAAGCCTATCATTGGGACTTTCAGAATGAGACCATATATTTTAAACAATAAAATTATGAAAAAGTGGTACAATTTGTAGTCAGAGCGATGACACCAAAACATGCTTCTAGATTATTATGCAGATTATTCGAGAACTATGACTCCAATCTTAACCCATTACATCTGGCACGGGATTAAGAGGCGCTATATATAATAGCTTCTCAATAGCCATGACAAACGGATGCTATGAAATTGCTAATATCTCAAGGTCGTTATGAGAAAAGAAGAGTATTCAATGCACCAGTGCAATACATAGTCTATTACTCTAGTTCATTCTTACCTGTCTCATTTAAATAAGAGACGCACTACTCCGGGCCACCAACTTCTTGCATATCATCTACAGGATATAAATAACCCTATGATCACTTCTCGGTCCTCAAGTACCCATCTTCTACTTTTAGTTGTTTATATACAATAATTTCTAATATGGAGTCTTGTTGATCGACAATCTATAGTAACAAATTCTCCATCTTTGGCATTAATCTCGTACAAACCTAAACTTTGAGGAAAAGCCCGCCAGAAAAACTTCATGACTCAACAAGCTCATATGTATTGACAAACTACACTTTGTGTGCTTCTTGTAAATAATAAAGGAATTCTGTATTGAGTCGGTTCAAATTAAGATAATTTTTGTTACATTAGACTGTTCTCCTGAGAAATACATATATACTTTTATATACAGTTGCATATACGAGTACAATTTCTATGACAACGAAAGGCCATGTACTTTTTCGTAACAATAACAAAGCTCCATCAACCTCTGTTATCATGATATATAAGCTACCCGTGCTATCATTGTATTTTCGCATGGTTGTTAACATAAGGCCTAGAGTTTAGTCGTAACTTTTTAGTCTTTTGTCTGTTTATTTCAAAAGAGATCACGTATAAGAAGATCAAACAGGTTATAATGGCCCAATGGCATAATATAGGGACAACATGAGTTGGTTAAAGTGTGTGTGTATCTGACGAAAGTATCCGTAGTTTGTGTAAGTAACATCTCGGTTTTAATGTTTTATATAATCCTTAAGACGTTACAATGATGATCGACAGAGTCACATTAAATGAGACACGATCAGCATCTATCTTGCAACAGAACTCACAAACTGTGCAATGACCTCTCTCTCTCGGTTAAACAAGCAGATGTACATGTTTTCGTTGATGTTACAGTATCAGGTTGGACAACGTAACATGGGCTAAACTTTTTCATGTTTGTCCTTATTCCTCAAGCTTGGTTTATGACGATAAAATGAGTGCAAAAGCACTGTGATAATAAAAAAGTGTGTGTGTATTATTAAACATGAAGAGAGGAGAAAAGAAGAAAGAGAAATGCAAAAGTGATAGCGACTGCTGTTCATATAATCAGCCACTGAACCACCATTGTCGTACAACAATACATCCAATGCATAGCACATAAAAGCTGTTTCTATGTACCTGCTTAGAATATTGCATAGACTGTCAATAAATGCAAACGAAATCAAAGCCAAGGTATACAAAAAAGTAAGTAAAATGATATAAATGGAAAACCTAATAGCTAGAAGATAAAGATCACTTAAAGGGCACATGTGATAACCAAATATGTTTGATCTACCATTTGTGCCCTTAATATGAAATTTCTGTCACCCACACTGACCCTATCTTTGTTGACGAGATGCTTAAAATAGCATAGGGTGACCCACTGCCGCTTCATGCTCTTCCCCCCATGCGGAATTTTTCCAGCTTTTCTTTACACAAATAGAGATACACATACAACCATAAGTAATACTGCTCCCACGGTATTTTGTAAAGCTTTATCAGTATAGGTTGTAGTAACCATAGTTATACCGAGCCTAATTGTTATGCTCTCTTTTGTTACCATGGTCTATATCAAGACATATTAAAAAGGAGTCTATATTACCCCCAAACAAATACAACATAATGGGAAAGGCCATATTGGAGAAAGATACAAATCGCAAACTTTATTTATGCATATCAAGTCGACTCTATGCAGAAAGTATCCGCGTGTAACATCGAAAAAGGAACCGCTTTAAAAGTAACAGAAAATGAAGAGAGTGAATTAATGAATTATCTCCTTTTTTCTCTACTTTTTTTTCTTCATGTTTATTGACGTTTCGACTCTTCCTACTTACTTGACTGCCTTACCATTATATGATGATCAAGTACTACTGCCAAGTATAATCAAAGACTTTGTTGTTTGTAAATCAGAATCAGATAGATTGGTTGATACAGAGTATATCATCTGCGTACCTATGATCGAAAACAATCTATATCACTTTGGATGTGTTGGAAAAATCATTGAAATTGACACAGGCTTACCAGATAAGCATGTTGTAAAAATTCAAGGAGTGTGTCGATCCCGTATCCAAGATATTACTAGCGCCGATGGAGGCGAAACGATACAAGTAACAGTTATTAATTATCCAGAGGAAGAGCAGTTACCTGAGAATATGAAAAGAGAGTTTATAGAAGCTTGTTATATGTTTATTGAAAAATTAAAGTCAATTGGCATCTCGATGGCAGTCTTGAACCAACTATATAAATCCGTACAGCGATATCCTGTCTCTCATATGGCCAATTTGTTACTCTATTTAGCTGACTCGACACTGCAAGAAAAATTATTAGTGCTTGAAATGATCGATTTACAAAAGAGAATACCAGTAGTCAAAAATATCCTCAGCCGTTATTTACAGGTAAGCTTTGTTTGCTTCCCGTGTTCCCATGCATAAAGAAATAAACAGTTTTCTTTCTATAGTCATTTAATATTAACCAGTTGGATTCTATCCGAAGAAAATTTTATATTCGTCAACAGGTATATCTTTCCCCCTTCTTTTCCCTCCTTTTTTAACCTTTTCTTTATATTATTCTGTATCATTTTTCTTTCTTTCTTTATTCATAGTCAAACATTATATCCTCCATGTGTCATAAAGAAGAAAAGACGACTTATTACTTTGATGCTTCAAGCGAAGATGATGATGACCTCGTACATTTGATCCAAAAACTAAATAATGCAAACTTACCTGAATATGTCATCTCTACTGTCCAACGAGATCTGAATCGATTAAGAAAATTACCTGCCTCCTCCTCTGATTCTGGTATTTTGAGAACATATATTGAATACATCGGCGATCTACCTTGGTCAAATAACGTTCGTCAAGAAATTAACATTTCATTTGCCAAAAATCAGCTCGATCATGACCATTTTGGGTACATAATCAAATTACCCCTTTGTTGATGTCTTGGCAGTGTCATTAACCCCCTTCTTCTTCCATATAGGATAGAGCATGTTAAGAAGAGAATCGTTGAATATTTGTCTGTGTTAAAAGTCAAGAGTGATGCTAAACCTCCTATCCTTTGCTTGGTGGGTCCAGTAAGTATCATTTATATCTTCTAAACCACATACTCATTGCTTTATAAAGCCTGGCGTAGGTAAAACAACGCTTGGCAAATCCATAGCCACCGCACTACAAAGAAAGTTCCACAGGATATCTTTGGGCGGCGTAAGGGATGAAGCGGAAATAAGGTTTGTTGGACCAAAACAATAACAAAGTTTAATACTCAAACTAAGAACAAAAAAATTAAAAAAGGGGTCATCGACGCACGTATGTAGGGGCCTTGCCTGGTATATTCATTCATGGTATGCGTCAGTGCGGCGTAAAGAATCCTGTTTTTTTGTTGGATGAAATTGATAAGCTCGTACAAGGAACACATCAGGGAGATCCCGGTAAGCATACATATAACACATGGAAACTTCTGCTTATCTTTTATATATAGCCGCAGCATTACTTGAAGTACTTGATCCTGCTCAAAATCCAACATTCAAAGACCACTTTTTGAATATTCCATATGATCTATCGCAAGTCGTGTTTATAGCAACTGCAAATAACCTTGATACTATACCTGCGCCCCTACTCGACAGAATGGAGGTAATCCAGCTCAGTGGATATACTTATGAAGAAAAATTACATATAGCACAAACCCATTTGATACCAAAGCAAATCGAAGCACATGGACTCACGACCACAAGCCTCAAGATACCTGACGATGTGGTTTTGTATATAGCCGAGAAATACACAAGAGAAAGTGGCGTAAGAGAATTGGAAAGACTGATTGCTACCCTTTGCCGCTACAAGTGCAGAGAATACGCAGATTTGGAAGAAGCAGGGAGACTGAATGACTTTGATAGTGTCATATACATGCACGATATAGAGCACATTCTAGGTGTACGTGTACTTTATTGTGTAAAAATAAGCTGTACTCACACAATATGTTCTTATCTAGAAAGAGATTTATGATAACGAAGCCTATCATTTGGAAGAAACAGCGGGGATTGTCACAGGACTAGCATACTCTAGCAGTGGTAATGGCGGCACCATGATGATTGAAGCAAATTATATGCCGGGTTATGGCAATCTTAAGCTCACGGGATCTCTCGGCGATGTCATTAAAGAATCGGCTCAAATTGCTGTCTCTTGGATCAAGGCAAATGCATACGCACTCAAATTGACGAGTTCGCCAAGACAAGATATTCTAAAAGACCTTGACTTACATATCCATATGCCAAGTGGAGCCATTCCCAAGGATGGTCCTTCAGCAGGCATCACAATGGCAACCTGTGTCATGTCCTTATTGTCTGGTACTCCTGTGCCAAGGTCCATCGCGATGACAGGAGAGATAACCCTTCGTGGCCAAGTACGGCCTGTAGGAGGAATCAAAGAAAAGGTGATCTCAGCGCATCGAGCTGGTATCAAGAAGATCATACTTCCTGTTGGTAACAAAAGAGATATACAACATGATATTCCAACAAGTATACAAAAAAGTATGACATTTATTTATTGTAAATCCATGTGGGATGTTATTGAAGCTGCCTTTGAGCATACTTCTGTACGTTATGAGCATAGATATACTAGTAGTTTGTAATAAAATTATCATTATCTTTAATCTTGGCAATCTCCTTGATTTATGAATGCAGTAAGGTATTATCCCCCTTTATTTATTTTTTTCCTTGCCAAGAGGTTCTCAAGGGAGGATTATTTTTTAAAATCAAACCGACAAACAAACAAACCATGTCTTGTTTTGGAACAAGCCTGTTGTAATGATCGTTCCCTTTTGTAGCCTCCTTCATAAAAGTATTTAATCTGTGACAAATAAGCAACAAAAGCAGCCGACATAATATATGTAATACACATCTTTCTTTCTTGCATATCTCCCTTTGTCTATATAAACACGCTCTCAGAGAGCACAAACAAATACAACCTTTAGATTAGGTGATTCTAATGCGTTTAAAATATGGATCATCTATTTGAGAGTATTAAGAAAGATCTATATGTATGTATGTAATAAAAACAGGGGTTTATTTTTGGCATATAATAACCCTCTCCCCTTTAGTCAATTAGTCGCCTCTTGTTGTTACGACCAAATGAAAACAATCGATATTTTGTATTTGACGAATTTGACCTATGACTTCATCACAGGACGAAAATCCTCTCTGATCAATTGATAGATGTGGCTGTTCCCCTCTTTTTTTTACAAATGATTTCAGTTTTTACGACTTGAGCATCATCGTAACCTTCGATCATTGCAAAATCGCGTTCTACTTTAGATACAAGATTTCATAAGAGACATGGAATATATTTTGTTCAGAGAGGAAGGGGAAAAAAGAAGAAATAAGCGTGTTTCTAATACGTTCAGGCCTACATTAGTTCTTTAAAGAGGATACCATGCATCATGGAACCTCGATCCGGGAGTTGTAGTAGACGAGTTGTACAAAACATATTGAATTTTATTGTGTCATGAACATTACAACCAAAAAAGGGAAAAATAAAGGCTAGGCCAACTCATGTCTATGCCTTGTTTTTCTTACTTTCTTATATCTCATGGATACAGATGGATAAATTTGACTGAACACGTTGATGTACTCCTGATAAAGGACATCCTTCTCTTACACACATACACACGCTCTCTCGTTCTCTTTCTCTCTCTTTGTGTATGCTGTGTGTACGTGTATATGTACCCTTGCAGAGGTATCACAAAGAGATTTACAAAATTGAGTGGTATTATATGATTAGCGGTTTAATGTATTATACATATAAACGAAGATATAAAATAATAATATATATTACAAATAAGTTAATATTGTGAATGACCTGGCTGTTGTTGTTGTGAATTATTTGGATGATCGTCAAATTTATAAGCAGGTGGAGGCGATATAGGCGTAGCACTCTCAAGGTTGACAGCATCAGAAGGTCGAACTGTAGCAGTATTGCCGTTATTGTTATTATTGGCTCCAGACGTTTGTTGCATCATGTACAAGTGAGCTTGATTTTCTTCTGCTAATCTCTTACGCATCCCTTTCACGCTTTTGATGATATACCATAACAATAATCCAAGAACGAGAAGACCGATGAATATGATAAACACAAATCTATTATGTTCCTTTAACCAACTCTCTTTAGTTGGTGATGAAGCATTTCCGGCAGGATCCCATCCTGTGCCCTGCACAGTAGGTTGTGGAAAAGCAATAACAGATGAAGTAGTTGCATTAATACCAGTTGCCGAAGGGGGAATAGAAGAGGATGGTACGGACATTGTCGACGATGATGGTAACACTGATGTGGACGATGTCGTTGATCCAGTTATGGTAGAATTAGCTGAAATAGTACTATTAGCATCTGTTGTAGTAATATTTAATTGGCCGGCAACGAAGGATGTCAACAGTAAGATAACAATAGCAGAGTACAAGAATGAATGATGTTTCATGATCGAAAATAGTTTATATAAAGGTCTATGAGATATGAGCTCGCACAAAAAGAATGATATTGATGTCTAGCTACGATGTGTATCAATGTTATTGTATAAAAGGAAAAGGAGAGGTAAGAATAAGAAAAAGAGGAGGAAAGGAAAGGAAAGGAAATGAGGGGCAAATAGGAAAAAAAAAAGTCTTTTCAGTTACCGCCACTGGCGGCACACAATTGACGGTATCTTGAAAAAGATTCTCGAATCAAAGACTTTAAGGAAAAGGAAACACTACACACACCACAAAATGGTATCTTGGTAGCTCAAAACGAATAGTGTAACATCAAATGATTGACAACATTTCATCGTTTGTTATGTACGTAATAAATTATCGATTGGGACAATTAAGTATTTATTGGATGGTATAAACAGTCTAGTCTATAGTACATAATATATATATGGCGTATTTCATGAGAAATATCAATTTACTCTGCGTCTTCATCTTCATCTTCTAAACCAGCGTCTTCATCATCTTCATCCGATTCGTTTACTTCACGATCAATTAAAGGTTTGATCAAACGGTTGAAGTAAGGGTGAGGTCCTTGAGGATTGGATCTCTTTACTTGATCAAAGTAATGAACATATACGTTTCCATCAGCACGGCCTAAGGGGCTGTTGACGATGTAGTCACTCAAGTTGAATGCATCAACAAGAGGGATAGCTTGGTCTCTTACTGCTTTACAAAGATCATTTGTGAAGGAACGAATGGATTCCATTTGCTTTGGTGAGAAATATCCATATTGTAAGAAGGCTCCAGCATTCTCTTCAATGGTGTAGAGACCGTAAAGAAGACAGACGTCCAGCAAGGCTGCCTTGAGATTACCTTCAACCTTGGAAACACCATCAAGGAAACGGTTGAATAAGTAGCCATAGGAATGTAACTTTGCAGCGTAAAGTCTTGATTGAGAGCATTGCTCATAAGCATCATCAGCGCTTAATCCTTGTTTGATACATTCTTCAAATTCGAGAGCAGCGTTTCTGACTACGTTAGCACAAACAACCTGCCAACCTTCAAGAATGACCTTGGGATCTAAAAGAGCATCTGAATTTGTAGCATTACAACGCTTTCCAATCAACGCATCAAGGTTATTCAAGTAGCCTACACCTGGAGAGAGTTTTTTTCCTTTGACAGCCTCACGGAAGCTAGCGATGAGGTAACGTCCCAATTGGAGTGTCAAAATGGTATTGTCACCTTCCCAAGTGCATTGCACAGCAAAATCTTGATACATGCCAGCCAAGCCAGTGTAAGCTGAGTATCCATGGCCACCACAGGCCTGTCTGCAGGCTTCGATCGTGCTAAGACAATTCCATGTACAGAAAGCCTTTAAGCCAGCACTCGTAGCGTGGGTTTCTTTCAACATTTCAAGTACTTTTTCAAGGTCTGTATCACCTGGTTTTGCGTTTTCCAATCGGCTCATCATCTTATTGTACATCTCTGTCATTTCAGAGCCTGTAAACAACATAGCAAAGGTTTGTGCAAGGAGAGGCATCAGACGACGTTGATGGATTGGATAGTCGAGCAGTTTAGTTTCAATCTTTGAATCTGAGTTGGAAAACTGACGACGAACGGCAGCGTATCTTATGGCAATAGTCAAAGCTTTCTTGGAGACGTTACCGCTATCAACAACCATAGCAACACGACCTTGAAGTAAAGCACCATATGTCAATTGCTGCAATTTGGGTTCCTTAACTGTGCCCGTACGAGACACCTTGGTGTGTTTCATCAACATATAGCTGCGAGGGATGCGAACATGGGTAAATTGGATCCAACCGTTGTCAATGCCATCACGACCCATTTTTTTGCCAATGTCACCAATGTTCACACCAGGCAAGAGATTGTAGGTCTTGGGGTCTCTCAAGGGAACAACAAAGCACTTCGTTCCATAGTTTTTACCCTTTACGATTAGTTGTGCAAAGACAGCAGCATGAGTAGCACTATGGGCTGCACCACCAATCCACCACTATGAAATGACTTAGGAAAAAGTGGAAATGACATGAGCTTTTAAACATACCTTTGTGGCAGTAAGAGTAGGAGTATGAATGATGAATTGATCTGAGGCTTCGTCAAAGGTAGCAGTGGTTTCTAAGCCAGGTACATTTGAACCATGGCCAAGCTCGGTCATTGCAAAGCATCCTACCATGCCTGAAAGTGACAGAGCACCCTTTTGAAACCAGTATCCTAGTTGGCCTGAGGTGGCATTGCTTTGTAAAGCGCCAACGAATAAACCGTCTAGGATCCCATTCAATAACACGAAATAATAATAAAAAAAATGATCTACTTACAGTGAACACCGAACCTTGTCCAAAATCCAGGGTCGATTAAGCTCACAATTTCCATTCTTTTCTTAAAGACATCAATAGGTTCATTGGATAAATGATGTACTAAGGAACGAAACTAGTAGATAAAATGAGTTAAAAGTAACCACCACGCATTGTATAAATACCTTTTCCATTGTTCTCTCACGTAATTCATCCTTGGTGATATCGTGAATGTCATCCATCTTGAACAAAGGATCTCGTTCAAACTCTTGCATGAAGCGTTCTTTGAGCTAATATCGTTTGTATTAGAAATTGATATATTGTTTCCAAATTGACATATTACCAGCGTACTCTTTTCTCCACCGTCCAAAAGGTAAGTTAATTCACGAATATTGAAAGAAGCCTTTGCTCTTTCTTCATTCATACTTTCAACAGGACTAGGCACGTATTAGATCATCATCCTTAACAGAAAAGAAACACTTACTCGATAGCCTTTGCATAGACTTGTTCAT
Organism: Rhizopus microsporus ATCC 52813; assembly: GCF_002708625.1. NCBI lineage: Eukaryota > Fungi > Mucoromycota > Mucoromycetes > Mucorales > Rhizopodaceae > Rhizopus > Rhizopus microsporus. The sequence goes on along the minus strand of NW_019671945.1, from coordinate 9,226 downwards.
CAGTCAAATGCTGTTTAACAGCAGCTAATCTTTGTTTAATAGGCATTAAGTTTTTGTATTGAAAAAAGAAAAGAAAATAAAATAATGTGATAATTGTCCTCTTCTTTATATGCTATTTCAATTATTTTTCACATGTCTATGAATTCATATACAGATTACCCCGCATTATGTCAATCTCATATTGTCAGTTACTCTTTCTTTCTCTTTCTCTCTATCTCTCTCTTTTTCCTATTCTATCTCTCTATTTTTTCTCATATTTTATCTTCTTATTATATATCAGCTCATAAAGGCTTTGTCTGTTAAAGATGACGTTGTAATCTCTTTATATATATCTCTGCTTGATAGTCTTTCTCGCTCTTTTTTTTTTTCATATGGTTACACTTATTCGGCCAGCTTCATCATGGGAATATGTGATCAACCATCTTATTTCACAATATTTGTATATAAGCCGAAAATACCTCCCTTTGTGATGTTTATATAGACTTGGTGTAAAATCCCTTTACAGTATAGACTTTTTATGTATTCTGCAATATGTGATATATGGCGCATATTTATACATTTATTTATATGCTTGCTATTTTCACATGTCAGTGTAATGTAGTACATCCTAAGCAGTAGTCAATAAGCAATTGATGGCTGCATTGGATAGTCCAGCATCAGCAATAGATTGATCAACAATATCAATAAGTTGTGTACGATTAAAGACGAGCTAAACAAAAAAGAAAGAACGTGTAAGTGGGTATTACAAAGGGACTTTTATTTACCTCAAAGTGTTGATTTTCTGCTTCAGGTATTTCGGCTTTAATGAATTCAAACAAATATCTAACTGGATCTGATTTTTTGAATCTTCTTACTATTCTATTGCCATTTCCCATCCTTATCTGTATACGTGTCGTATCTTCTCCTCCTGCTTCTTCTCTTTTAATCGGCTTTATGCTATCAAAAACGGATTCTTCTTCTTTTTCAACTGGTTCTTCATTATCATTTGTTAATGATGATGACGGTGATGACGTATTATTTAATGATGCTGCAATAGCTGCATTCAATTGTTCTTCTTCACTCATATCAGTCAAACTCTGGATTGTTGTTAATCTCTATTTATATCCCTTTCTTTTCTTTGGCTAATTTGGGTCGTTTCATTGTTGCCTTTTCCTCGGCTGCTGCACAACCCTCAAGAAATTCGGTAACTGTACATGATCAAACTGAGTCAACTCGTCATTTGCAGTCTTTTGTTCATTTACCTTCCATCACAAAGTCTGTCGGACTCAATGACTTTTCCCAAACTTTTACTCTTTCGCCAGTACGCGAGTCGATGATTGCAATGTGAGGATATCTTCTTAGTGAATAATATGTGCAATATCTTCTACCATCCGGACTTTCATGTCCAAACTAAAATCATTGTTTTAGTCACTCTATCCTAGAATACAGAATATATTCTCTTCTTTACTTGAAGAAAAATAAACCATTGCCTAATTATATCTTTGACAAATCCATCACTCCATAAATCACGGTTGAGCACTTGACATGAAAATTCGCTTGGGTTTTGTATATTAACCATTATCCACTTGTCGTTTTCTTTGGCTGTCTCTCGAGCCTATATATTCACCATGAATATCATCATAAAGCACAACCATACACACTTACTTGCTCAAAAGAGCCACGAAACATGATATCAAATGGTGGTCTGAATAAATCGGCTAATCTTCTAGCTTTAGAATGGCTTGAACTGTTAGGTGTTTCAGAAGGTGAAACACTCCTAGGGCTGTGATCTAATGCATTCATTAATGATGACCATTCTCTAAAAGCAGTCATGTTCTCTCTCTCTCTTACCATCATCCTCTGTTATATCAAACACGTTCACAATAGATCCTGTTGTTGAATCGCCTTGATTAAATATCGATGGACGACTTATACCATCTACGAGAATGGATGTGGTTTAGTATCTTGCATAATAATAATAATCTGGATTCACCTACTTCTTTCTCTGCTGCTACTTGACCAAGCAATACTGGGATCAAATAAACCAGCGTCTCCCGCAAGAATGTCACGCTTAGGTGCAATGGGTGCTCTAACTTCCTGAGATTCTTGTAATCGTCTTGCTAATTCTTCGTCAGCCAAGACTTGATCTTCATTTATTTCAACATGTTCTGGTTCTCTACTTGATGTCGCAGTATCATGGGCACTCGTGTTGACAGGTGCACCACCATTTTCTAAGAAAAGGGTAACTGCTGTTTGAACATTACCATCAGCTATCTTTTTTATTTATTGAATAAGCAAACCCAAACTAGAGAATAATCTACACTTTTATACCTCCAAGAATTGATTAGCTACTTCAACAGAAGCACCTGTGATATCGCAAAAGCTTAATATATCTTGTTCATTTGCCATTTTAACTTTTGCGTATGCGTATTTTTTTTAAAAAGAAAAAAGAGAAAGAAAAAAAAAAAGACACGTACTGCTTTTTCGCTAATTTATTTACGCATAAAAAAATGATAATTGAAGATGAATTGTCCCTCAGACCGTATACTGAGGGGACATTTGTGTAAAATGACGGCTTACTTCTTTGACTGTTGACCTAGTAGTCATAGATAAATAATCTTAAAAAAGGACAGATGTCATCACGTTACTTGCTGTTAGTTTAAAACGTAGCAACAACAGATCATAAAATATATGGACCAAAGTTAAATAGTACACGGATTAATAAAAAAATAAAAATATAAGCACTTTATTTCATTAAAATATGTTTAAGCAAAGAAAAATTGTGGACCATGTCCTTGAGGACCATGATGGTGACCATGGTGATGATAATGCTTCATAAACTTCTTCATAAGCTTCATTCTCTTCTTAGGATCAAAACCATGAGCAAAACTTTGTGGATCTTCAAAAGGTCCAAAACGGGAATGGGGACCGGGGAAAGGGCCTTGATGGCGTCCAAAGCAAGCATCAGGGCCAGAGAAAGGGCCTCTACGATGTCCAAAGTGGCCTGCAGGATCAAAGAAAGGACTTCCATGATGTCCAAAGCGATCACCCTTGAAATGATGATGAGGATGATGACGGTGGGAGTGTCCTTTGTCTTGAGCAAATTCGTCCTCGCTACTATCGTCTGAGGAACTGGATGAGCTAGAGGAGCCTTCGAAAGGTAAGTTGTCTTCTTTTTCAGCAATTGGTGCTTCTTCTTCTTCTTCTACTTCACTTCTTTGGCCATGACGGCGGTGATGACGATGAGAGTGACGATGGCGACGGCCAAGACGATGAACACGCATTCCTTTACATTTTTTTCCACCAGTAACCATTTTTGCAAGCTTTTTCAATTCGCGATCAAAGTTTTCTTCAGGAGACATTGCCATATAAGTAGCCAAAACACCTACCCATCTGGAAGCAAAGTGGTCAAGAGGTTGATGTTGCTTGACAAGTGATGCCAGCTTTTCAAATCCACAGGACACCAAAAGAGGTTCAGCGGCCTCGGGCACACTACTGAAACGAAGCCCGTCGTAGGGCGTCTTTACCTCGTCCATCAAGTGACTAAGCTCTGTTTGATTTGAAACAGTAGCAGTTGCATTCGTTACAGGATGACGGTAATAAAGAACTAAAGAGTTTGTGTTAGGTGGCGCCTGAGGGATAGATAATTGAAGGATAGTTACGAGATTATCCCAAGTGAGCTTTTCAGGTACCAATTGAACACGGTGAACTTGCTTGTCAGCAAAAGAGACAAAGATGTTTAAGGCCATTTTTAAATTAAGAAAAAAGATGTGTATGAGGTTAAGAACAATGAAAGTATTTCCTTCCTCTTTTATACCTTTTTCTTGATCTGATTTCTCGCTGCGGTATCGCCAAGAAAGCTTGATATGCAATTTGAGCCGAACGAGCGCACCCGTACTATTCAGTGTGAGCAGCGCCGAGTGGCCGCACTTTTGATTGCATAAAAAAGAAAATGATTGGTCACTGTGACAAAAAAAAAGGTGCCGATTTCGGCGCCTTGTAGCTGGTAAGCCTTACTATTCTAAACGTGGATTATAATTGCTGGACTAATGGTTTTTATTCGTTTCTAACAACTGATCTTATTGTTCATTTCATGATTTAGATTATTATACTGTATTTACCGTGAGAAGGATTATCTTGTCAATTATTTAAAAGATATATACCAATGCATTGGGAAAGAGTACTCTGTATCATCACACTTGTTATATAATGATATATCAAAAAAGATCCAGCAGTTAGCCTTTTTCTAGGGAAACCACAAAATGCTTTCAGTTTAATAAATTATATCTCTCAAAAGTAGATAATAAAGAGATTAAACACAAATATTGACTTTATCACGTACAAAGTGATTTATATAAAGTAAATCCATGATTTATTCTAAAATATTTCAATTTTCCTTTATGCTCGTCTTGATGCGAGGGAACAGAACGCCACCCATTTCACCCAATGGTCTCTCCTTATTCACTAGTTTCTTTGCGTCTTTAAAGTATCGTTCCTCTTGAGAAACCCCTAAGCCAGTTAGTAGCTCATTCATCTTTGTAGGCATAACAGGCTGTAGAAGAATTCCTGCAATACGACATGTCTCTAAGGAATACCATAGAACTGTATCAAGTTTATCCTTTTCTTCAGGTTTCTTTGCCAGGTTCCAAGGCTCAGCGCGAGTAAAGTATTTGTTTGCCTTTAACAAAGTTAATAATGGCATTTTAATCTTTTTCTGATTGTGATTTACCTGCGATAGAAGATCGACGATTAAAGACAGTGCTCTTCCAAATTGTCGTTCTTCAAAGGCTTCGTGGTATTTATCTATATTATTGAATGATTATCAGTAATTAAATCATAAAAAAAAGCTCATATATACCTGCCACTTCCAATAACATATGATGCAGTGTTTCATCTCCAATGTCAATGTCCTTTCTTGTAGGTACTATTCGACTGGGAAGTAAGGCTTTACCTGTCGCTCGGCTTAATAAGTTACCAAATTGACCGGCGAGTTCCTTTGAATAAAGTTGTGCAATCATTGTCTCAGAATAGTCTGCACAAAGCATGAGTAGATTTTTATAGAACGCTATTTCTCTATACCTGCATCGTCTGCCATGCCACCATTATGGACAAGATAGAAGCGAACAGGGTCAACGCCGTAACGGTCAATGACCTCAAAGGGATCTGCAACGTTTCCTCTGCTCTTTGACATTTTTTGTTTATTCATCGTCCAATGGCCATGTACAAGGATCTGTTTGGGTATGGGTAAACCAGCTGCCATCAGGAAGGCAGGCCAAAAGATGGCATGAAACCTAAAGTCGTAGTGAATATCTAAGCTAGTTTATTATTATTATGTACTCTACCTTACAATGTCCTTTCCAACAATCTGTACGTCAGGAGGAAAGGCGTCCTTTAAGGGTGCATCCTTTTTCCAAGGGTATCCAGTTGCAGTAAGGTAGTTTGTTAAAGCATCTAACCAAACATAGATTGTATGCTCTGGATCATTTGGCACCTGTATTCCCCAGTTCAACCGTGCTCGTAAGCGAGATACAGATAAATCAGCGAGCCCAGCCCGTATCCAAGAAAGAACTTCGTTTTTTCTGTTCTGAGGCACAATGGCCTTCGGATTGTCATCGATCCATTTGAGCAAATCCTTTTCGAATGCAGAAAGTTTGAACTTGTAGTTTTCTTCAGACGTCCACTCCACACGCTGCCCTGATTCTTTAGATACCATGATTTTTTCACCTGTCTTTTCGTCTGTCACTTCTTCAACCTGAGCAGATGCGTAGAATGCTTCATCAGATACCGCGTACCACCCTTCATGCTTTCCCTTGTAAATGTAACCGTTCTTTAAAAGTGTGTTCTATTAAAGTATAAGACAGGTTTCCTTTTTTCGAGATCTTAATTAATATATATATATATATACCCATAGTTCATTGACAGCAGTCGCATGATCTTTACTTGTTGTTCGTTGGAAACTCGTATATTGAATGTTGGCTGCTTCACACAGTTTCTATACATATAATAAAGATCAGTTTGTGATGCCTCTTTTTTAATTCTAAACGTACCTTGAAGCTGTCAGATACTTTATTACAAAAATCCAATGGTTCCATACCATTCTTTTCTGCAGCTTGTTGGATCTAAAGAAAGAGTGAGTCAAGGGAACTGTGGTACTTTTGAAACTACCTTCAGACCGTGTTCATCAGTTCCAGTTGATAGGATGGCCTCTTTTCCATGCAATATATAATATCTACGAAGTGTATCAGCCAATACTGTTGAATAAAGGTGACCAATATGAGGAACTTTGCAAATAAAACAACCCATGTTAATGATCTAATAACTTTATGCATGGTAGATCACCTTACCTGCATTCACATAGTAAATAGGTGTGGTAACATATGCTTTTGTATGAGAGTGACGCTGATATAGTTTAGAGCCAAAAAGAAGGTTTGTCCTTTTGGAAGCAACTCCAAGCCGTAAGGTGCGCATAAGGAAAGACCCTTTGAAGATAAAATGAAGTCAAAAACAGGGAAGAGGCTGATGTTCAAATTTTGTTTTGGGTGTCTTTTTTTTTTTTTTTGGTCTGTCAAAAAAGCATCTTTCACGTTCAACATGTATAAACTTTGGCTTATGGGTTTCTTAAAGCAGCTTAAACAGAGAGAGAAACAATTCCGATTATAACAAATAGTACTTGTTTTTTCAAGTTTATTTTTTTGACAGTTATTAGACTAATGTGTTTATTTGTTTACTTTCTTTTTTAAAAAACAAACATCACATTTTGTCCTTGTCAAACATTTCTTTTTCTTTCTCTCTTTTCCCGTTTTCTTTGTTCATTAATTATGTCAGCTACTTTAAGCAGATTGCCCTTGATTCCCTTATCTCCACTTGTTCAAACATCGATTGACTCTGCCAAATATCTTGCAGCAATCACTCAAAATTTATCTGAACATCCTGATGACACTAGGCTTCAGAAACATCTATCTTCAACCAGAGAAAAATTAGATCAAATCACCAAACACACCCAAACGATTCAAGTGAGCTTCCTTACTCAATTTAGTACACAAGAGATTGCACAAGAGATTGCCTATATTAATTCTCAGCTCTTTCGACTGGTCGTTCTTGATTCTGCGTGGATAGCCAACTATGATAAACGAGTGAACGTGATACCTATGTTGGATTTTCACAGATATTTGTCTCATGCATTTGCTCATGAAATCATTTGCAGCTCCTCAAGAAATGATGGGAATATCGTGGCTCATCTCATACAAATCGCTACAATGCTTCTGTTTGTTTATCGTGACTTTTCTGGTTGCACAGCCATTCTCAAATGCTTACAGATGCCAGAAATACAACGAATTGAAAACGCCTGGAGCCAGTGCCCGCCCAAGATGATAAAGGTGTTTAAAGAGCTCTTACCTCTTATATCCCCAGATAATCAATATGAAGTCTACCGCCAGGCATTATGGTCATTGACTCACAAATTTCTCGATATGCCTCCTATGCGATCCCGCATGGTCGCCATACCATTTATGCATGCTCACTTTCAGGTTATACAAACAATCCCATCAACAGTCCAAATATTGGAATTTTGCCAGCAGTTTACAAAAATAGACCCGAGCATACTGGGACCCACAACCTCATCAGTAAAATTCACCCAGGATCCCAAAAAACCAAGTATGGATCTCGAACAGCTCCATACTAACCCGGCTGTTTATCATTGGCTTGTCTCGAGAGCTTATTTAACCTATGCACAACTGCGATGTGAAAGTGTGCATGTCATACCTTTGACTGCAGGAGAAAGGTTGCCTGAAATAGAAGAGGAGCATGATCTGTACTGGAAGTTCTTCCGGTTGGAAGAAGAAGAAGAAGAAAATGATGAAGCCTTGAAGGATGTTGAAATGAAACTTATTAAGACTCAAGAGGACATTACAAATCAAGTACAAGGCTCTAGCAATAGTAGCAGTAATAATAAGGTTGATGACAGTAATAGCCACACTACTACTACTACTACTACTACTACTACTGCTGCTGCTGCTGCTGCTGCTGATGATGATGATAGTGATGCTATGGAGATAGTGAATACAGAATCTTTGGTCATCGAAAATAATAAGCTTGAATCCACAAATGAGATTGATAAACTTGATGAAAGCAACGCCAGGACACAACAAGATAATCACATAATTGCAACAAAGGAAATAACTATACCAGATAATGCGTCACAAAACAACACAGAGGACGTAGAGACAATCTCAGATAAAGTGCAACAGGAAAGTTTACCTGTAAAAGAGAAGATCATCGCCAAAGAAGAAGAAGAAATAGCGTCCAAAGATGATGCAAGTTCAATCAGTTTTGATAAAAAGTCAGGGGATAAGGAAGATGCATATCATTCAGAAGAGAGCATAAACAACACAAGCAAACTTAGCTCCGAAGAATTCGAGTGCATAGATCAGTCTGCATCTAGCACAAACGGAATATCAACGGAATCAGATATCGTCGCTTCTGACAAGGATGATACAAATGATCAAAATTTAGCTGTCTCTCATACAATGCCAGACCTTCTGCCGACAACAGCAACAGGTATTAGCCCAGAGGAAGACGAAAATGACGAAGAATGGACAGGATACCCATATGACGATAGCGCAAAAGAACAAGATGATGAAGATGAAGAATGGACTGGTTATCCTGTCTCGACACCGGATGAAGAAGAAGATGAAGAGGAGATTTGGAAAGGATATCCTGCTCCTGAACAGCATATTATAGAAGAATGCAATCCTTCGTTTGTACCTTGGGACAAAAGAGGTCAGTTACAAGCTATTGGAAAAGCAGCAGCAAGACGCATGCAGCATTCGTTATCTAGTACAGCAATGACTGAAACTGCAAGGAAAAGATTACCTTCTTCGTTTGGACAATCTTCCGCTTCTACTTGAGTTTATTATAGTTATTATATGTAAAGAAAAAAGTAAAAACGTATTTACAAATGAAGTATGCAAAAAAAAACAAGGGGGGAGGGGTGGTATATGTATAGTGTTTAGGGTTCTTCTGTACCCATATATTGATTACTTAAGAAATCAAATTCTTCATTGTTTTGAACAGTTTGATAAATGTGATAAGGTACCATCATTTTAGTGGACTTGTCTGCTGATCCTTGCTCTTGTTCATGACACAAGTCAACTGTCTTGGTTATCAATTTTTTAAGAAATGCGCGTGTTGCCTAGATGAAATTATTAAATTCATGCAATAAGGCTATTTGAGTTTTTTTTTTTTTTTT
>NW_019671944.1:221006-222675 GCF_002708625.1 Rhizopus microsporus ATCC 52813 | reverse complement strand
CAATATATTAGTCATTTCAATCAGTGACGATTCTGATATGGGTAATGTTAATGCACAACATGTTGGGAACATTACTGACATTTGAACTCTTTAGAAATCGAACATGGTGAACCAGTAGTTGTAATCACTGTTGAGGAAGAAGAAGGTAAAGCGGAAAGTACGTAATATTGGACTTTAGTTTTTAACACTCGAGTAATTAGATTCTGATTCTGCTCCTAATGAACTCACAATTGAGTCAACTGATGATGGTAATGAAACTGCAAGAAGCACTGGTATTTTTTTCTAATGGTAGCTTAATTAGAGTTTCATTCGGAAGAACATGATCTTAGCGAACAAGATCTGGCAGCAATGGACATGGCAGGATCTGGAGGTGCAAATGAATTGCGAATGGAAGAAGCCTTTGTAGCTCAAGAAGCTGTTGTCAAGCTGCCTTCCATGAAGAAAATCTTCACAGAAATTGCTGGCAACGAGCAAATTGCAATGGAGTAAGTTTAATCGCTTTAATTTTCTTCCAGTAACTGACGCAAATTTATCGTAGCTACTTGAATCAACATGGTGTTTTCTACCGGTCTGGAGATTTGGTATGCCCTGGAGGCTCTATACTGCAATGGCGATCAGCAGGAAGACGTGGATTTGTTTGGCGCTGCAATGGAATTGTTATAAACCCCGTGACTGGTGAAAAGTGTTGTAATGATACCATGCGTAGTCCAACCTCAGACACTTTCTTTTTTAGAAGAAAAATTGGTGCCGATGTGGTCCTACATGTTTTATACCTGTGGCTTCGTAAGGTTAGGCGCATGGAAATGGCAGGTATGGCTGAAACTACGCCTAAGACGGTGGCAAAAATCTTAACTGCGTGGTACCAAATAATGCAGGAAGACTTACGTGGTGATGATGTACAAGTTGGTATGTTCTAGCAAAGTATATGCTTTCGAATGGTATGAATTATTAATTTTGCACTCTCTTTGAAGTATTTGGATAAATAGACAAAATGATTAACGAGACTAAAAGTAAGTTGTCCTTTATTGAATGAAATACGGAAGTCTATTTATACTTTTCCTAATGATCGGATAAAGTTATCTCAGCTATGATGATTACCAATATTTGGGGTGATGCTGACAGGACAATAGCGATGTATGACGAGCTGTTGTCTAAATAATAAATTTTTCTTAGACTCATAACTGCCACAATGATAAATATTCACACGTAGGCGAGAGTCCCCAATTTATAAATAGATATCATCTATCTTGATTCTAATTGGATTACTTCATTATTATTTATGTGTAATAGCTTATTGGTATGCCATTTATTAGTCCAAATACCACACTCTTAGGCGGAATTGCAGCTGATGGCTCGCGCATCATTGTGGATGTTATGTAATGGTTTATAAGACACAAGACAAAGACAAAAGAAGTACTCTTTGAGACTAATCTTTATTCTGAGATAAAGACAGGAGGAACATACAATTAAATAAAGGATCTACTATTTATAGTTGCTATCAAATGGCTGGTAAGCCACTATTCTAAGCGCGGATTATAATTACTGAGGATGTGATTGACTAACGGTTCCTGAATTCATAAAGAAAACTTTTAATTCGTTCCTGACACTGATCTTATTGTTCATTTCATGATCTGGGTTATGTTACTGCTTTTACCCTGAGAAGGATCAT
>NW_019671944.1:217041-218518 GCF_002708625.1 Rhizopus microsporus ATCC 52813 | reverse complement strand
ACAACTTGGTCCTTCAACGATGTCGTCCTCTGAAACAAATTTCCAAAAATAGTAGTTACACTACTAAAAAGGATCAACAGCGTAACTTGACTAAAATATAAGTAAGGTTGTATAAAATATATGACACAAAAATTTAAGCAGCTGCTTAATTATTTGCCTTCTGCCAGAATCGAACTGGCGACCTTCTGCTTACTAGGCAGACGCTCTGCCAACTGAGCCAAGAAGGCTTTGATGTTTTGACACTACTGAGTATTATTTTAGTTGTAAATTCGATTCTCGCGGCAGAATAATTTAAGCAATAGCTTTCTCTTTTCCTTATTTAAAATAGTCTACTCATGTTGTACAGGTGAAGCTCCGGTAATTTGAAGGAAGTTGTAGATGGGGTTCATCTGGCACATGGGTAGAAAATGGCAAGTTTCAGTAGCCGTCAAAATTGGTCGTGTTTTGCCAAGGAGGCCCTCCACCACCCTTCCAAGTTTGCACATCCACTGGGCTATACCGCGACTAGTAGATGAAGGAGTAGTGTAGGGGGCCAAGGGAAGGCAGGATGGGTGACTGGCCACGGGGAGGATGTGTAGAACTACATGATGAGAAAGATATCCAAGGAAGACAAGGTTGTCCAAGTTGGAGGGGTATGGCCATGGAGGTAGGAGGCTTTTAAAAGACCAAGGTAAGGACAGGTGGGTGGGTCATCGGTCATCCAGCTGTGAGTGTCTCTCCTTACCCCACACCCACTCCCAAGTACAAAGGTAAGAGACAAAAACTAATAAGATGAGAAGAGGATAGGAAAAGGACAATAAGTCAGTGAGACTGAAATATATGATAACTTTATTTACGATGAATAAAACAATGATATTTATACTTTTTAATATCTACAATCAACAATGATAATTGGATATCATGAGCGTGCCTATAAGCGTCCAGCTACAATGGGAATAACTGGGAAGAACCTAACTAGTATTAGCTATTGGTTCGATGTATGTTCGAGGTGCCTTATGGATGAGGTGATACATGATCTGACAATGTCTTGTCGAATAAGGAACCGTTGTCCTGGAAGTTAGAGCACAGACGTTTCATATGGATATTGTAACGGCGCCCTAAGAGTAAGTTCACATATGATAGGTCATATATGGAAGAACTCCTAACCGAGTAACGATTACTACAAATATTTATTGATAATGTTGTGATGGCACAACATGTCCTATGTTGTTCGTGATTCCTTCTTGTAAAAGCAATTGTATTAATAATACTTGACTTCTTTTGATAACCTTACACTATGGCGAGAAGAACCGTGAATATGGCCATTTTTATCGCACTCGACCGTGAATTATTCCCTATTGTTCGTGAAAAATTCACGGTTATTTGAACCAATCATTTGACAGAATACCTCTTCTTTACGGTCCAATCATGTACGGCTATTAGCAGCATATTAAGGCTCTCTGAATGGTTCATAATAACGGTAGAAATAGGCAAAATA
>NW_019671944.1:213943-214896 GCF_002708625.1 Rhizopus microsporus ATCC 52813 | reverse complement strand
AACTTTATTCAAATAGTTTTATTGTTTACAGGAAACATTTTGAATGAAGTTCTTTATGAATTCGAAAACACTTGTACTAATTGTCCTTACCTCATTTTAGAATCTTTCAAAGAAGTAAATAGAAAAAGAAGAAGAGAAGAAGAGAGAGCCTTTGTTAAAAATAGAAAAACCGTGAGTTATTCACGCATAATCGTGAATTTCTATTTTTTAGTTTTCTTTATAGAGGAAAGGAAGGCGATGGATCATTTTGTGCCCTTAAAGTTCATTGCTCGTCTTTTCTCATAGTTTACAACACAAAACTAAAGCCAGTTGCCTTATGTCTGCTCGTTTTAAGACACATGTCGTTGCTGTCAAAGACCTCATTTTAAAAATGACCGTGATTACACCATGTCTACATTAATCAACAACTACCAGCACATTCTACCCTTTCAGTCACTACCTGTTTCTTTTCTCTCTGTCTCTTTAACACTGCACAAGAAGCACTATTTCTTCCATCATAATAGGTATGTTTATTGAATCTATCTTTGTGACAGCATTTTCTATTCATTTACATCTTTTTGTAATTCCAATAGTTACAACATCTGTTGTAGTCCCAAACATACGTAGTTTAAACAATATCTCACTCTTTTTTTCTTTTATTCACTCACTAGTAGCTCTTACCTTAAACATTTACAATATTCCTTTTCCAACAATCCAACCCATGCCTTTAATTCATACATGAACATTTCTTTCTACTTTCAGCAATAACTTCCATACTCTAACATAAGCTAATACAGCCTTATTAGTAAAAGGTTGAACAGTAAATAACTTTCCAACGGATAAGGAATCATACCTCAATTGTGTCAATTCAGTCATTCACATAATTTCCTTCATCTTTCTTTTCTTTTTTGATTTTCCATACATTTCAAGCTAAAACATCACTCTTTGCTGTTGTTCATTGCTTGTTGATATAA
>NW_019671944.1:202242-211058 GCF_002708625.1 Rhizopus microsporus ATCC 52813 | reverse complement strand
AATAATCATTAACCACTCTCAAGTAATTGAGCCTTCCATTTCCCAACTGTTCTTCAATCTCCTTAATCATTTGCTGCTGTTGCTTAATTGTTACAGTCCTCATCATATTTTTTTTTGGTGAAAAATAATTTCTTTTTGGAAAGAAGACAGGAAATAGGACTTTGAACATCTCTTTCCAAAATACTCAAAAAATTCTAAATTCACAAAAACCGTGAATTACTCACGAACAACCGTGAATTATTCACGAATGAAAATGGTCAGAATCACTTGAAATCAGAAATGCGTGAAATGAACTAGAAAAACTACAGAATCAGTCTATAAAAAAATCAAATAGTGACAAACTGTCAACTAATTGCACATCCCTCTTCATAATTGCACTCTTTTAGACATCACCATTTTCATGAGGGCACTGTTGCTCAAAAAACGGATAATTCTGATTGGCCCGTTTGACCACCTCCCGCTCAACCGTGAATTATTCACGGTTATTTTAAAAAATTCACGGTTCTTCTCGCCATAGTGACTCCCCTTTGCCCTTTGGTTGCTCTTGATGCGTTTTTTACTGCGCAGGAGACATCTCTCATCCAGCACCAGCAGCGGCACGATCCAATCATAAAGCAGCTTTACAGATTATCGCAGCAAATTTTCGAGCACGTCGTAACATCTGAAATGGCCACGATAGATGACCTGTTGCATGTGTGCGACAACGCTAGCTTGAAGTTTGAAGAAGGCATCAATATTCTTCAAGGTTTGCCAGATTCTAACTCGAAGAAGCGGGCTATTGATTGCTTAAATGATGTATTAGAAGTAGTAAAGGCTTACAAATGCAAATACATGCCTTGTCCATCACCACCTGCAGCCCAAAACTGGTTATTCGTCGAAAGGTATCTGCAAAGCCTTGGAAATGAACCGATGAACTGGGAAGCCTGTCTTGTAGAAGGGCAGCAACAAGGCTATTTAAAAAACTATACTAAGTCTACTAGTTTGAAAGCCGTGTACTTGCGTTGGAAAAAGAATAAAAAGTAGACATATGTAACCAAAAAAAAATAAACGTGGTGCTTTCATTGAGTGTGTGTGTTTTTTTGGGGGTGAGGATCGGTCAGCATTTATTAATATAATGGTGGAACCGATATCGATATTCACTTTGGCGCACAGGCCCGTGAATTGATCTGAAAATAGGAGGAGATCATCCGTTTTATAAATTGACCTATCAAAGCCCTTTTATTTTTGCGTAACAATATCCCTTAAAAAAGAAGTAGCAAAAAAGAGGCGATTGCGAAGACTAACGTGCGTTCAAAAGCATGTATAGCGTTTTATATTTTTTTTAGATCTGAATTCTGTTGGTTAATTCACATGATGTTGATTTCAGATCACTGTCGCGATCAGAAACCATAAGATAGTCTACAGACGTTCGTAGAAATCTTGTGATTATTTTCCTGCAGCACCTCAAAGTACTTACAAGCCCACGATTTCACTTTTCAGAATGAATGCCTTTTCTTTCGAATTAAATTTAAAAGCAGTAACAACAATTGAACATTAACAGCAAAAAGTAGAAAGGATTGAAGGTTGTGGATCAAACAAACTAAAAACCACTTGGAATTAACTCAATTGTATGGATTAGTAAAGAGCTTCATTCGTATGAAGATGAATGTAGTTTATGTACTGTATTTTTATTAATTATTGACGTAAAATAAAAAAAATATTTACGTAAAAAGACGACAAAGAAAAATACGTTTGAATAAAACGACATCATGTCAAAAGAGAGAGAGATAATGGGTGTATGTAGAAAAAGAGAAAAAAAGTATGTTGGTATTAGAGCATATATCCTAATATTAGTTTTACTTACCACCAAGGTGCATTCTGGGGAGGGTAGCGATAACTACCCAGGAAAGAAAAAAAAAAAAGGAACAGAGGACAGAGAGGACCCAGGGCGTCAGAAGGGACTATTGGGGAACGTTCCAGATACACAAGCGAGTCAGAGCAAGGACCATGAGGACAGGCTAGTTTTGATTTGTGAATCTTTGAACACTCAGAAGGACATTTGATAACTGCTGTAAAGAAGCAAAAAAAGGACTTGATTAAAATGGGTTTCTATATGTTTTTCTTTCCAACAAGTTTCAGGATCGGATACCTAGGACAAAGAAATCATGTCAAATAGAAGCAATCTGCTTCGTGACCATTCAAGAATATGCATTGCCAAATATGACTACATGTTCTTCTGATTTTATGGAAAAACCGAATAAAGAATTTAAACTTTTACAAGGAGACTAAAGAGGGCGATTGTGATGTTGTGTGGTTATGGTTGCAATGGACAAAAATACAATGGGACTCTTTATGTTTCTTTTATTTGGAAGAAAATAAAGATGAAAGTGTTAAAACTGATAGTTACACATATTATGTAGAATTATAATTATTATTGGTCAGTTTAGGTTACTGAACTTTTGTTATTGATATGTAAACACTGCTTATTGACCCTTATTCAACATGGGATACGACAGCGATTTCTAATACTAGGTTAGTTTCAGCTCCAAGACAGCCTACCTGTTAATATTACTGTCAAATGGAATAGTGAGCCATATTCTTTTTGTATTTGTTATTACTCTGATAACATTACAACGGTTTCAATACGACAGCTCAATTTGGAAATACAGTATATCCATGGATGTCAAGGCTGATACTACGAAAATATTCTTGGTAACGGCGAATTTACATTTCATACAACATGAATTTTGTTCTCACCATTGGGTGCATTTATTTTCGATCATAGGCGGATTTACTTTCCAGAAAGACTGTATAACATAAATTAGAGGTAGGGAGACATAAGGATTAAATTATAGCAATCCAGCAGTATTGGAATGAAGTGGAAAATGCGTCGAATCAAAGGGTGATACCAACAGATGAACAAGGAGAATAAAGAAAAGGTATGTAGAGCTTTGTTTATTATTTTCTTTTCACAAGAGATTTATTTAGATGCTCTTATGGATCTTAATTGACAGTTATGTTTATTTAGAAGTCAATAAATTGTGATATAAATGTCGATAAGCAGTTAGAAAAGGATGGATATAGGCTTTTTACAGGTAAATGAGGTTAAAAGAAAAAGGATGAAGGAAATGGAATTAGGAAAAAAGAGGATTCAGATTAAAGAAGGAAAGGAAAGGAGTAATGAAGATACCTTTACTATTGTACATTCACAAAAAGGCGCTGTAATGTTTATATTGAAAAGATATAACAAATAAAAAGAAAACAGACGAGGTTTATACTGAAAGTGAAAGGGAAATGACATGGTTATTTGGAATTACGGTGTAGACAATGACAAAAGAAAAAACACAATGGTTTGTTTGGTAAAGATATTAAAAGAGAGAGATAGAGAGAAGGGGGCTTAAAAGAACGTAAAGATGGCTCAAGTAGCTTATCTGGTACTTTTATGAACATTGTTGTCATGGTATAATTGTGTTTATTCATTTGCTTCATTGCGGTAGCATCGTACTCTTTTCCTTATAGTTAAAGCTTACACCTGTATTAAATATAAAAAGAAGCAATAGAAGACATAAAATGATATTCCATAAAAGAACTTGTTTCAATTTTTTTCTTTAGTATACACTACACGCACGAGGAAATCCACGAGAGGGTTAATGTTACAAACGCTACGTGTGATGTCATCAACGAAACGTTTCAGTACGTAGTGCCACGTTAAGCCTGCTAAGGAACAGATATTTTTCCATGCTTCTTGGTTATGAATAATGCATCTATTCATAAGCAAGCTGATATCAAAGAACTCATTGAGAAAAGAGACTATATATGCATATATTTATCTCATTCAATAGAGTGGAAGCTCATTGAGCAGTTTTAATTAATTACTGAAAGCAAACTTAAAAGATATCAGGAAAGGCTGCAGCCCCGTACTACTAAAGCTTGCAGTCAGGCTCTAAAAGGTCATCTTTATGGTTTCATTAAACATTCTGTATCATGTTCAAATGATTGTTTCAATAAAAAAGCTATACAGCCATCTTTTTATATGTATAAGTGGTTATAGTTTTAGTCTGTGAAAATTTGATATGGAAACATTGTAACAAAAAAAAAGAAGAAAAGATTACATCAATACAAACGCAAACGTGTGTGTAAGTATGCATGTATAAAAAAAAAGAAGAGAAGGTATGTGTATTGTATTTATACAAGATCAATAGCTCTATCAATTTCTTCTGACTGAATTATTTGATAATCTAGAGAACCAAAACGCACAATTCTCTTGGTTCGAATTAATTTTTTCAATTCATCTATCCAAAACACAGTACTGGTCACTAATAATACTTTGGTAAGTTCGTGCAATGTTAGAGGCTCTGTTTGGAAGATGGATTGAAAAAACGGAATATAGACAACTGCCATTTGTGCAATAATAGATCCTCCAACTGCAATGTTGAACATTTTGTTAGAAAAGAAACCAATGTTGAATATAGATTGTTTTTCTGATCTGCAAGCAAGCGCATTGAACATATCAAAGAAAACAAATGTAGTAAATGTCTAGGTAATAGTTAATAAAACTGTGTTTAATAAAATTAGTGCTATCGTTTCATTACCATGGTTGCATCCTTGTTAGTAACAACACCATCAGCCATTTCAGATATATAGACAAACATGGTTCCCAAGGTAACGATAATGGCAGTAGAAAAAACGCGAATAATCAATGGTTTTGTCAGAATAGTAGCATTCCGGCTTCGAGGTGGCTTCTTCATTATTTCGGGATCTACAGGTTCAACGCCCAAGGATTGAGCAGGTGGACCATCCATGATGATATCTTTGTAACAGATAAAAGATGAGTATATACAATTTACGTACGAAAGTATTACGTACTTATCCATAATATTTGCATTGCATTCAACGGTGTCTTTAAGCCAAACAAGGTAGAGATAGCAATCAATGAAAGAGCAGATATACTCGTACTTAGCTGAAAGGTTAAAAAGTTTTGAATGTTGTAAAATATAGATTTGCCTTCTTCAATAGCATGCAAAATAGTAGAAAAGTCATCATCCACTAATATCATATCGGCAGCTTCCTTTGATACATCAGTTCCACTTTGGCCCATAGAGATACCTATGTCAGCCATTTTAAGGGCTGGAGCATCATTAACGCCATCACCTGTCATAGCTACCACAGCCCCTGTTTCTTGAAACGCGCGCACGATGGCCAATTTATGCTTGGGGGTAGTACGGGCAAAGACAGAAATTGACTGTATAACCTCTTGAAGCTGTCGCTCAGACATAGCCTCAATATCGTGGCCTGTTAAGCAACTCCTCTTGGCACTGGTTGGAATGCCTAAACGACGTGCAATGGACATGGCGGTGCCTTCAGAGTCGCCTGTGATCATAACAACCTTCACACCACCTTGTACAAGCTTTTTGATAGCATCACCTACACCCGGTCGAGGCGGATCATGAACAGCGATAAAGCCAGTATAGCACAAACTACTCTCACTCTCTCCAAAGGCTGTGCTGAGGACACGAAGGCCATGAGAGCTCATTGCAGAAACGTGTTGAGCAACGACTTGTTTAAGTGTTGGAGTCAGTGGGTGCATTCGTCCGTCTGAAGTGTAATATGTCGTGCATTTATCCACCACAACCTCTGTTGCACCTTTGACATAGATGTAGTTCCTGGCAAACGAATTATCTTTTTCACGACAAATGACTGACATGTATTTAGTATCCGATGTAAATGGCGTTTCTGCGATTCGTTCGTAAAGCTATAATGATATACTAAGCATTCTGTACACAGACACACAAATCTTCATTTATCTTACCGTACGCTCATCTTTCATTCCACTACGAATGACTACATCCAATAAGGCCATCTCTGTTGGTTGACCATACAGTTTCCCTGATTCACCTATTTGAGCATTATTGCACAAATTGCCTACGTGATATTTTTGTTTTTACGGTAAATTGTACTGTCAGACATATGGTTGCTTAATGAAACTATTACCGATTTTCAAAGTCTGTCGTAAAGCTTCTGTTATCGTTGTTGGTGTCTTATATTCGTAATCAAACGTTGCTTCATGTTCAACTGTGAATACCTTGGTGACTGTCATTTGATTCAACGTCAAGGTGCCTGTTTTATCAGCACAAACAACATTGACAGATCCCAGCGTTTCGACAGATGGAAGCTGTTTGACAATAGCTTTTCGGCTGGCCATGCGAAGAACACCCAAGGCTAAAGTAACTGTGACAACAATAGGCAAGCCTTCTGGGATAGCAGCAACCGCGAGGCTGACACCAATCGTAAACATATCTAACCAACTACGTTTCTGAATGAGACCAATAAGTACAATGACACCAATGACACCAAAAGAAAACATGGATAGCTGTTTTCCAAGATCATTCATGCTAATTTGTAATGGAGTTTTTCTGATTTCAACCTCTTGCATCAGTTCAAATACATGACCAAACTCTGTATTTTTCCCTGTTGCAACTACAACGCCCTCTCCATGTCCTGTAAGAAGAATTAGATATCATTATAATTTAAAGCATGCTAGCAGTTTTACCTTGGCGTACTAGTGTGCCCATGAAGGCAATATTTTCCCTTTCATTTAGTGCGAGTTCTCCGTAGTTGGTGGTTGCAATAGCCTCAGATATTTTTCTCCTAGGCTTGTTCTCACCTGTCAAGTTTGACTCATCAATCTCTAATCCCGTACACTAAAATATATTAATTTCTCTGTTTTATGATGAATGCACACTTTACTTTGGTTATTCTACAATCTGCAGGAATTCGATCACCCACGCCAAAGCGCACAACGTCTCCTGGAACCAAGTCATTTGCCAATACATCCGATACATGTCCATCCCTATTGTCAAAAAGTCAGCATAAAGGAGAGAATTCAGCTATTGTACCTGTACCTTACTAAGTGACAATGGTGAGGCACAAGCTTATTTAATGCTTCCAGTGACTTTTCGGAGCGGTATTCTTGAATAAAGGCGACTAAAAGATTTGATAAATACAGTTTCTGTGTATATTAGGAGTAAAGCAATACCTGTTACTACAATGATAATCGCCTAAAAAGAAATATTTAGAATAAAAGTAAAGGTTTTACGGTTTTGCTTTACCGCACTAATACTGATAGCATCATCAAATTGGCCCATAAGTACAGAGATACAAGCAGAGCCAAGCAGTAAGAGAATCATGGGATCCTTGAAAGAATCAATAAATTTCGAAAACAAACTTTCGTCTTCGTCTGTTTCGAGTTCGTTTGTGCCATATAAAGCTCTTAAACTCGGAACATCAACCAGATGTAAGCCTTTAACAGGGTCAGTGTTGAACTCATTTGCAACTTGCTCAACAGATTGACGAGCAGCTTTAGCAGATGGAGTTGTAGTTGTACCCACAGGCAAAGAAGATGTCATTCAACGAGATGAAGAAGAAAAGCAATAATTCGGACTTGAATTACCTTCAAGTCAAAATTGGCTTGTCGCTTTTCGGAATTTGGACTGTCACTTTTCTGTCAACCATGGAAAGCAAGAGGCGAGGGGGGCTCTCTAATGAAAGTATTGTCGGTTGCGCCTTTTGGTGCATCTGGCGTGCACACTGAATGTTTATTTTCAATGGACATCCTTTTATCCCATCCAAGATTTTTCGGGCTATCATTGGTTGTCTGGAATCCTTCAAGCATTAATTTATTTTATATTTGTTAATTTTCTTTAGTAGTTCTGTCTTTCAATAGTCCACCACTGATTTCAAGTGGCTATTTTATTTATTTAAAAAAAAAAAATAAGTCTTAGAAATAATAATCCTTCTTTCTTTTTTTACAAGACTCGAAAAGGAAGCTACCAAAGTAATTCTTCTTTTTATTTCAGTTAATTAGACTGAAGCAAGAGTGGTAACTATATCGGTCAAAGTGATGACAGCTTTAAGTTGACCTGTGTTTGGATCAAGACACCATAACTTGTTTGTATTTCGTAGAATAAATGCTGATAGTAACTGAGATAAAGTAAAATTGAAATGACAAGTCATTGGAGTGGGCAAAGATCCATGCGATTCTTTTAAATACATAATCACTGGCTTCCTTAATGCTGATAACCTTTCTCTGTTTAATCCTCGTAGGTCATTCGAGCTTAATTCAGCAATGAATTCTTCGGTATCATCGATGATAGGTAATGAAGTGACTCTACTGTCAACTCCAAGCTTTAAAAAGGCTTCAATGGCTGTCGTTTTATAACTTATCATTGATTTGATCTCATTATATTTTATAGATTCTACTGTCAAATCCAAAACATTCGATCCAATTTTATGATTTTCTAGTTGTAAATACTGAATAAGGTCCATTTGAGACAACAATACTAGTTTAGAGTCATAATCTACCAATGCTCTATGTTCAATGGTAAATAATCCAATCAATTTATCTATCAATTCACTAGATTTCAATATAGTCAAGTGTTCACCAAAATGGATTGCTTCTTTCAAGGGGATCAATAACAGTTCTTCTTTAATTTCAATTTGAGAGTTGATATCTTCTGTAATCTAATATTATATGGTTATTGTATTGGCCATGAGCTGTCATTTCTCCCTTACTTGACTGCATATGAGTCTAAGCAAATCTAAGGCAGAGACAATCATTATGTACTTTTTTTCATTTTGGTTAAGCTCATAAATGGGTACAGACTTGATATCTTCTGCTAATAACAAGTCTAGTGCTTCTTCAATAGTTGCTGTTGCGGGCAGGTCAATCAAATCTCTTTGCTGTTCAATTGGCTTGACTTTATCAATCAAGTTACCAATCGTGCTTGATTGAATAAATTGCTTAAACACATCTGTCATTAATAATAAAACCAGAGAGA
>NW_019671944.1:176924-202142 GCF_002708625.1 Rhizopus microsporus ATCC 52813 | reverse complement strand
AAAAAAAAAAAAAAAAAGAAAAAATGAAAAAATGAAAAAAAAGAGAAAATGACGTCTTAATTATCGCATAGGTTAAAATAGGTAAGAAGTTAAGCATGTATATAGGTTACAAATTTGCTTAAATAATGGATAAGCATTGACGCTTTAGCTTTCTTGCTCTCTTGATGGAGGAGGAGCCAAGTCTTTTGAATACATTTTTTTACCAGCCATTTCCATAAACTCCATATCCTCGCTATAATTAAGCACGCCTTTACCATTCGTATCATCCTGTTCATCCTTTTCAATGGGCTTAATTAGCCAAGCTATTAATAGGATATTAACATAAAAAGTTGTAAATGTTTCTTATTTCTTTGGACTTTCCTTCAACTTTGTCAATTGTAAATGTATCATCTTTGGTTAGTTGTGGGCTCTTGAATGTTGAGCACGAGGGTCCTGCTCTAGAATGACCATTTAAAAAGTCAGCATCAACCCATAATCCACAATAATCGAACTGTCCACCCATTCCAAGTCCATTCGGAAGACTCTTTTTACCCCAACAGAGATACTGATAGTGATTGTTAACATCTTGTCCAAGCCATGCTCCATAGTTGGGTGATAGTTGAAACAAAAAATTAGAGATATTACCATACCAATTCGTCCTTTGATACTCCCAAGCTTCATCAGCATAACCCCCAAAGATCGACCCATCCTTTGATTTGATGACAATCAATGTAGCTCCTTGTCCCACTATTTTATTAACAAACACTTGCCAGCTGATACCGTCTCTTTTGGATGAATAAAGTAGTTGATGACTTATTCCTTTGGTGTCGCTAGATAGACAATGGGTAGGAACATGCTGCATCAACATAAAATAATCATAAGGAGATATCAATTCAGAGAAACTGGATAGTTGAGGAGATGCTAGATGTGCCAGTCGCCGTTGATGCAAGCTGTCTTTGTCCTTTTGTGTGCATCCTAAAAATGCATACTCTGCTATTAAATAAAACAAATTGAACATACAAGGTACATTTTTCAACCAATCCATAAATTCAATGTCACTCAAGGTCGATGGTGAACTTGTGCTCTTTGCTTTCCAATCGTCTTTGTCGTTCTCCTTTTTCAATTCTTTCTCTTCTTGTTCCTCAAAAAGCCAGTCAGTTGACCCACTCTTTTCTTTCTGTTCGATTGCATAATTCAGTAAATAATCAACTAGCCTTTTTGGGTCATGTTGATGGATATCCTTGATGATGACGTTTTGGCCTGCTTGTGAATACCAGAGAGGAATAGAGCTTGTCACTGTCCATAGAACGAATGTTTGGAGTGATATTTTGTGCTTTTTGACACATATTTGAAAGATATCATACATTTTCTGTGTGTTTTTTAATCTCAAGATGTCATATGCAGTTTGAAGGTAATCTAGACGTGTTCCTTCAGTTAATGAGTCAAAGAGTTCTTTAGAGTAGTATTCTGGTAATGTTTGTTTGTTCTCGACAAGCTGCTTTCGTTCTTCATTTGTCCACTTTGACAGTAATTCTTCTTCTTTTGTATTTTCTCGACTTGTATGATTTCCCATTAGAAAAAAGAACAAGACCTCCTTCAGTTCTACATTGACTATTATTTTACGTGACGGTTCATGCTTTGTATTACACAAATTTGTCTCTGCATTCAATCTTTACGGAAATAAAGTTGCACAAAGTGTGAACGAATGTCGCTTTGACGCACAAGATTATGATATCTTACTGATAAATATAAATATAATACATCAGCATTCTTCAATAGTTTTGAAGTTGAGTGATCTTTGGTCGATTTGCAATGTCTTCCAATCGACTTTCCCTCAACAAGTTCATATGTTGGAAACTATGAATAGATCTACACTCGTCTCGGCTTATTATGTAAGTCGGACCGGATCCGTTTCAAAATATACTTTTTTGGTCCAACATCTTGAAGTATTCACAGTTGTCTAAAGAAATATTAAAGTAATAAAAGCAAGTACAGACGTTTTCCCTTTAATATCCATTATTTATTCGCACTTTACAAAAGGAAATTAGTTTCAGACAATTTTAAAAAAAATAATAATTGCTCTTTTTACCTGTAAAATCTCTAAGCCAGCGCCCCATCAGAGTGAGACGTGGCAATCACATTGGAGGTGGCACTTTGTCGCTGGAACACATTGGGGTGATCATTGCCGTTCCATATGGATTCAGCAATGGTAAACATGTTCTTAGCGACCATTACATCACGATTCCAAAAAACATTATATCTTTTACAAATTAATACTTGATGAATCTAGCACTCATCTTCGCTGCTTCCACATCTGAGATTTTGCAAGTTGCTCTCCAAGCAGCTGTTACATGTCTATAGAAAAAGTGATGTTTTATTATACGGCTATCGATATTAAATGAATGTTGTTTTTGTATACCTTCGAGGTATTATATTCGTTTCTATCTAGGAGGAGAAGCTCCCCTAACCTCTCATGTCGTTGAAGCTGTTTGTACAACTTGTCAGAAACACCACACCGAAGACCTTTGAACTTGACATGACTCTTACTTTTAAGGCCACTGCCAAATACAACTAAAGGCATTCTAGTCCGGTCACCTTCCTCATATTTTTCCTTGTGTTTCCTTTCGGAAAAAAAAAAAGCTTTTAGAAGAACAATAATACGAAGTATTCATGAATATGCGTAATACCTTGATATCTGTCCCTTGATTTGTAAGGACACAAGGAGGATTGCTTTGATGTCTTTTCGTCTTGTTTCTTTTCCTCTTATTTCTTTTTCTTTTGTTATATCTTCTTGGTCCATTAATGAGGATGTTGACAACATTCTCAACCGCGTACTGGCCACCAGTATAGTTATACCATCTAGTCCTTGCAGTTTCAAAACTGTAAAAATTCAGCAAGGCATCCATATGCTGAAACACATAAGTTATATGCATTATATAATGATCAATGCGTGTGGTTTTTGAGGGAGGTATACGCGTTTCAATTTGCTCTACGTTCGACCTTTTTTGGCGGTTTAGATTTTTCTATAGGCTTCTACATGTTTCTACAAATATATACACAAATTTTTATTGAAACTTCCCCCAAAAATTTCCTATAGACTTTCATATTTTTGCTGTTTTTTAGCTTGTATGAAAGCTTCAACATTTGGATGAATCGGTATACGCATACCTTTAAAAATAAATAAAGAAAAAACGACATTAATAATATTGTTGCTAATTCAAAAGTGTGATTAATTTTCATAAAGTATCCAATAGCAGGCAGAGTTTAACTCAAGAGCGTGATTAATTGAGCTGATATGGGAGGTATCATATACCCTAATATAATCTACAGAAATATCTAAAATCATAACCAATATTTAATCAAGACTTAAGAAACGCGTAATTATCATTCTTTCTTGTGCATCTATTTTTTTTTTTATTTCGCGTATTTGACAACATTCAGTGCAAACTTTACACAATTATGACCCAGTTCAGTAACATCGAACACCCTGCCGACACTTCCAGTGACGCCACAATACCGAAGTGGCTCTTTGTCGCGACAAAAAGTACAATAGAATAAACACTGAGATGAGGAAACTCATTATTGGTGAATGAAGGCCAAAATTGGTGAAACTCTCAACTTGTCTGAAACTGATTTCCTTTTGTATCTGAATCTCCTTTTTACAGTCTTTTCAAAAAGTAAAGCCGCATTTTTGCAGTTTTTATAGTATAGTTTATACGAAAAAGCGACAAGTCAGCGCGACATCTCTTTCTAGAAATCGTGTATATAATTAAATAAAATTTTCATTGTATTCCCTTTATACCTTTCAAAGCCGCGCATCGTGGAACCATTATGTCAGATATCACAAATGAAGTGCTTACAGCTGAAGAGATTAGAGAATTGCGAGAAATCCGTGAGAGATTCAGAAATCAAGATCTCAGAGACGAACAATTAGAATTACCAGAAGATATTCAGCTCGATTTGGAAGCCTCTTCCAAAATACAGCTTAAGAACAAACTCAAACAATACGTCAGAGAAATAATTGAGTTCGAAGGCGGTAAATGGACACAAACAGGGACGATCAACAAAGTTTATCTCCTAGAACTCAAGAAATACCAGGTGAATGCTGCACAAATGGTATCTGCAATCGGCAAAGGAGCTGATCGACTATGAACAGCCGGACGAGGAGCATCAGAACTGTACAACGAACTCCAATATGTCTTCGAAGAAAGTGCAGACGAGCAGACCATGTCAACGATCCTGGAGAAGGCTAGGAGGCTTGCAGTGTACTGTCTCGCAACAGGAAAAGAACTGGATAGAGATTTCAAAGGCCAATCAACAAAGACGCTTCGCCTCCCAGACCGCCTCAAGTATCTCAAGGATGACGACGAAGACTGCAACAAAGACCTTTTTTTCTCTCCTGAAGTTATTGAAAAGATTCAAAAGACTAGATTTGTAGAGCCCGTCGTCAAGCGATCTAGATATTCATCAACACCCCATGTTGGATTTAATGGTAGAGGACATTTCAATGGAGGCAATTTCAGAGAAAGATCAAGCGAATGAGGGGGGGTTTTTTTTGGGAGGAGAAGAGGCAGGGGTGCCCCATACCCAGCAAAGCTCAACCCCAGTGAGGCAGGCTCGGTCCAGTTCATTGGAACCTGTCAAATTAAAAAATCAGAAAACAAGGAAAACAATAGAAAATCAGATAAAACCAAAAACAATAGAAACTCTGAAATGCCCACAAAAAAAAACACATTACATTATTCCAGAGGATGGGATCCCACCAGGCAGTCGTCTACAAAATTTTTACACAATTGAAAACGATTGACGAAGCACCGATAGCCCTTGTACATTATCAGCGAAGGCTATCGAATCCAGCTTCAAACAAAACCAGTCCCTTGGAAGACCAAGAAGTTTAACTTGTTGGCAGAAGATCAAACGGCAGTAGGTTCAGTAATACAGTCGTTTCTAGCTGCGCAGGCTATAAAGAAATCGCTAACCCAGGGCGCACGATTTCTGTCCAATTTCTTTACCATCATGAAAGCAACAAAGGTTCGACTGATTCTCGACTGCCGTCAAATAAACAAATATGTGCAATACAATCACTCCAAGATGAAAGGTGTTCCTGCATTGAGAGAATTGATAGAGATCAACAACTTCGTACGCAAGATAGATTCGAAGGATGCTTATATAGTTGTGTCCATTCATCCGGAGTCAAGGAAGTTTCTCTCGTTTCAACATTAGGACACCACATGCCAATATCGGCCTCTGGCCTTTGGACTGAGTGTAGCACCCCGAGTGTTCTCAAAGTCGACGAGATTTGCGCTGGAGCCGTTGAGAGAAAAAGGCATACGATTGGTTTATTACCTAGATGATATATGTCTGTTAGCACAAACCAAGGAGGAGATGAAGAGGAATTCAAGGGAAGCACTGCACCAGCTAACTTCGTTGGGGTTTATAGTCAATCATCAGAAGAGCGAGTTGGAATCAAAATATGTGCAAGAATTCCTAGGGTTTACCTTCAACAGCAAGCAAATGCAGATCAGTGTGCCACAGAAGAAGATATCCAAACTGATGTTAAGGATTAAACAACTATTCAAAGAACTGGAAATAAACTGCTCTTGTCGTTGGATAGCAAGTCTTTTGGAGGATATTACAGCAGTAATTCCAGCCATTGGGGAAGTATTGCTGAGAATCCGATTCCTACACCGAGATTTAGCGATGAATTTAAGGAGACAGCAATACAACTGGGAGAAGCCATGTCCATTATCTACTCAAAGCTGGAACGAACTACAATGGTGAACCAACAACGTATAGCTCTCAAACGGTCTGCCAATAAAGATCGATACAGGCATCAGAGAACCGGATATCAGTATCCACGTAGACGCCTTCGATTCAGGGCGGAGTATAGCACCAAAAGAAGCCGAAAAACACGGGTTTTGGTCAGGGGTCAAAAGCAGCACTTTGATCAATGCGAGAGAACTGAAGACGATCTTATTTGCTCTTCAGCTACACGCGTGAAAATTCCAAAACTCATTGATACACGTATATGCCGACAACACGACAGCACTCAAACATGCAAAGAAGTCTGGGGGAACAGCATCCGCGTTGCTTCAGACGTTAAGCTTGGAAATACAACAAGTCATCACGATCAACCAACTGATGATAAGATACTTTCATATACAGGGAGTGAAGAATGTTCGAGCGGACTACTTCAGCAGAAAGAAGAAACCACTATACGAATGGACTCTTCCAAGACGGTTCTTCCAAATGATTCAACAACATTGGGGTAGAATGACGATAGATGCGTTTACGACCAGGGAGAACAAACAACTGGCGACGTTCTGGAGTTTCCAGCCGGATCCTCAAGCTCAAGCAACAAATGCCTTCCGACAAGAATGGTCGAAGAAGGGACTATATCTTCATCCCCCATGGAAGCTAATACCGAGAGTCATAAGGAAGTTACAAGCAGACAGGGTTACAAAGGCAATGATGATCACCCCAGCATGGAGAAGCCAACATTGGTGCCCAATGGTTATGCGTCAGAGTATAAACAAGCCAATAAAGATCCAATTGAACAAGGCATGGTCGGTGACCGCATGGCTATTATCAGGGCGTTCCAAGCAAATAGCGGTGTCAGTGATTCAGTAGTCGAATTTTTAAAAGAATCCAACCGGCCATCTACAAGAAAGAACTACGGCCAAGTCTGGGCACGCTGGTCAGCATGATGTGAATCGCAGAATCCTCAGTATAATCCAATAGAATATAGTCCCGAACATTCGATAGAATACTTAACATATAAGAAGACGCCTTCCTACTCTTCATTAAACATTATACGTTCAGCAGTAGTACCCGTTTATAGGGTGATTCGTTCACATAGATCACCTAGCTTCCAACTAACTGGTCATACAGTACTTTGAAGCTAGGAGAAGGAAGGAAGAGAAATTGCCAAGCAGCACGCAAGAAATTTATGATGCCAGAGTACTGATGCAAACAGCATTGTCATGGGAATCGACATCGGAATTGAGCATAGACAAGTTACAGCTAAAGACGCTAACCCTGTTAACCATCGCGACTATGTGGAGACCAAGATCAGATATTGGCACATTACAGTTTAGGGACGTCAAGTTCCAGATGAAAGAAGGTGTTGAAGGTGAGCCATTGGGTGTAACTTTAACAGCAAGGAACCCAAAGGAACTACGACCAAAACAATCGAAAATAGTGTGATTGAAAAGAAGGGGGCTTGTCCGGTGCACATACTTTGGACATTCTATTTATTCACCAAAGATCACTGAAGTCATCTATCGCAAGACCACACACTTTTCTTAACTAATATGGCACAAAACAATCCAAATACATGGCAGTCGGTTAAACCAGCTGCAGTTGCTTCCTGGCTGAAAGGGATTATGGAGGAAGCCGGCATAGACACAGATAGGTTCACCGTCCACTCGATTCGGTCAGCTTCAAGTGCCAAGGCTGTTACAATGGGATCAGAGATCGATTAGGTAAAGATGCATGCAAACTGGAGTCTCAGGTCAAGTACTTTCGAAAATTACTATTACAAGCCGCATGACCAACACAAGCGAGGACGAGAAATGGCCAACAAGCTTTTTGGTGATGTTACCAAAAACAGAATCACATCCGAAGTCGGAATGGAGCCAACAACGATTGTTGTAGGAACGACCGGAAATAGTAACGTTGGCGAAATGAAGACAAAGGATATGGTTACCTGTCCAAGTTTTTTCAGTTGGCTAATGAAATGCAAGTAAAAAGAAATTCCCGCCCTTTATGCCTTCAAATCACAGAAATCTTGAGCGCGACCTTCAAGGTATAAAGGGAATACAATAAAAATTTTATTTAATTATATATAATACCGAAAATAAAGCGTGATCCGGAGGGCTATAACCACATCCTTTGTCTTCGTTTCGCCAACGTTACTATTTCTGATGCTCCTCTTGGCTTCCCTCTTTTTGAAGGTATGCTTTCCAATTATCCGAAATAGTTGGCTTATCTCCAGCCTCGTTCAATTGATCGAAGTTCCTTTTTGGGGGAAGAAGAGGAAGATGACACATTAATAGTGTCTTATCAAATACAATTTCTATTCAATAACTTTATTGTACGTGTTGATTTAGCAATCTATCACATTATAGATATCCTCATAGTTGCTACCATGGAGAATTATTGGTTTATGTTGATATGCTTTATACTCTGAGGTTAGAATTAAACTCCTCAGCTCACTTTCGCGTAGCTACTGCAAATACAAACTTGATACAAATTCAGAAAAAAAAAAAAAAGGTATATCCGTTGACCATTTGCCAGCCTGCCAATGTACTTCTTGATTTCTTCTGGCAAAGCTTGTTCTTGCAGTCAAGTTAAATCACTGTGAAAGTCCCTGTAGATGCTTTTGATGTCTTTTAACGTAGTTTTCACTATAAGATATTCTTGGCTGTGGAGCTTCAATTAATTTTTAGTGGCTGTAGGTCAGCAAAACAGAAGATAATGATGTTGCGTTTATTCGTCTAATTCATTCTATCCTTTATATTATATTGGCTAAAACATATGCTCACTCTACCATATCACTCGCTCATATTTATAGTTTTAGTAGTATTAAATGCATCTTTTAAAAGATCAATGATAGCTTTGGTTTTAGTGTATATCTATTGATTCAGTATTGAAAAAAAAAAGAAAAAGAAAAAGGAAGGAAGGTATAAACAAGGCCAAATTGTTCACATTCATATTGACCTTCATACTGTTCGCCTTCTTCTTCCGCAGTAATAGCTCGTTGCTGTTTAAAAACTCGATTTACCTATAAAGATATGTGCTTAGTCGGTTATATTTTTAATAAAAAAATATATTAAAATTACCTTTATCATCGCTAAGTCTTTTTCCAAGCAGCTACTTCTGAGGATCATCAACAGTGAGGTCAAAGCTTGCATTGAAGTCAAATGTGAATTTTTCGTCTACAATTGATGTGCTATAAAAATGCATGTTAGTGAATATATAACATATATAACGTCAAATGTCTATAATACTTACCTCATCGCTTCAGAAATCACCAGCCGCGATCTATTTAATGAGTCTTGGACTATTTCAGCTACATCATTATCTAAAAAAGGTCAGTGTTAGTAAATAAGTTATGTGCGAAAATCTGTATGATTATTCCTTTGTCAGTACCACTGGTAGCTTGCTTCTTGTTTCGTCGACGGAAAGAAGACCAGTAATGGTCGAGGAGTATGTTTGCTCCCCAAGAGCCAACCCAAGCACGAAGGGAAATATAAGGCAATGTCTTAGCTTCCAGCTCTTGAATGGCATCAAGCCGGGCATCATCAGCGACACTTCGCCGGGTGCTGTCTTTCTTGATGGCAAATTTTCTTTTTATACCATCAATGACAGTTTTGACAAGGGTTGATGAGACATTCACCTTGCAAGTATCAAGCATTTCATCGTTAATCTTCTCGTATTCAGGACCACGTACCTCATCAATGATCTACCGAAAATGCTTCCAGGAAAAGGAAGTAGGGTGATCTTTACGACCAGAGCATGCATCTCTTGCTCTAGGCTCGGGGATGTTGCGGCCAGGGAACAAGTGAGCTGCGAAAAGCTCAGTGGTAGCAGCAACCTCAATGGAGTCTTAGGCACTTGGTATGCTGTCCAACCAGACTTTCAGTGTACCAACTTCTTCTGTGAGCACAGTAGCTTGCTGCTTAAGGAGAATTACTGCTTCTTTCAAATTCTTGGTTTCTTCCAACATTGCTTCAAAATTGCTGCACATATCATTAAATCCATAGTTAACACTAGTAGTCAGCTGTTGGATCTTGAAGACAGCATTTTCCAAAGTAGGCTTTAATGTAGAAGTAGCAGTAGGGGATATTTTAAAGAAAAAGAAGACCAGGGTAAAAAGCTTTTTGTTTATAAAATGGTTAATCATTTCCAATATAGATCTTTAATGGCCAGCAATATTGATCACCAAAAAAGATGTTTTACTGGTCTACCACTACGCAATTATTGGACATTGAGTTTTTCGGGAGAAAGTTTCCCATAGTGCTTATTGGATTGCTTACGAGCGCATTCCAAACACTTGTTGAAGCTCCATTCATTTAATGTAGTCTTGAAGAAAGGTTTGTTGTGATATCGTCGATTAACAAATTGTCTTAACTTGGGAACAGAAGAATACAACAAGACGAAATAAGCTCTTTGAAGTCATTTATAAACAAAGAAAAGAAGGAGATTCATGGCAAAAGGGGAAATTGATCCTTTATATGTAAGAATAAATGCTGTCAATCAATTACATCTTGTGGGTTATATTATATGACGCACCATCAGCTACTATAGACTATAGATGCCATGAGTCAATGTTGTGGGCTTAGTAATAATATTTTGGATTGTGTACGACATATATTGATTATATGATGTCAAAGGGTGTAATCCTCTTCGATATAAACGGAGAAATACGGCATTTGCTACATTCAGCTTCGAAAGTAAGCTTGAAATCGCGAATAGATTCAGGAATACCCAACATAATAAAGTGAAAAGGTTATTGTTTATTGAGGCTATCAAGTTTTTTATTTATGCCCCTTTTTTTATTCAATTGTCGCGAGAGGGCATACAGGAGTAGGTATTCTCCGCATGAACTTGTGGAATTTGCAGTGGCACTCTTGTGGCGGCTTCACCAAGCCGGAAATGTGGCCCTCAAAAATGTAGCATCAGTGGCATCACCAGATAGTTAAGATGGTGTATTCAATGAATGTTTGACTGTCGACTTGCAGATCAGTGTGTACTCACAAGGAAGGATTAGACTCGCAACGAGAGGACCGTAGAGAAAAAGCCGAAGACGTAAGGAGAAAAACAATTTATTTACCAATTGAGTAATGTGTCTGAACATAGAGATTCAATTAAACCAAAAAATACGTCTGTATGTTCAATCAGTTATTCTAGACATGATTCTATTTACTAATGGTCTGACCATTATCATTGGCGTATTCAGCGGCTCTCCTTGCGTTTCAAGTGTTACTGATTCTCATCACAATACAAACAACCGCTTATAGGGGACATCATCCTGAAGTGCATTATTTTTATATGGAAAATAAAATATGGCTCAGAGAGAGCGTGTATCTGTTTTTTTTTGAGACACTATTTATCAGCCGCGCTGTATCAGTGATATTTTTTTTCTATTTTAAAGTCATGACATTAACCAAACGCCTTCATGATGGCAATGAAATACCAGTTCTCGGCTGTAATTGTTAGAATCTAAGCCATCATATTATTTTGACATTACAATTAGTAGGAACTTACCGTATGCGATCAGAAGAAGAACTCCGGCCAGTCATTACTGAAGCGATTCGTTGTGGATATCGGTTAATTGGTGATGTTGACTTGTAGTCTACATAACAAAGCACTAATCTTTATATAGATTCGGCAACAGTCTATAAGAATGAGGAAGTATTGGGAAAAATCTTGAAAGACATTTTTACAGATCCTTCTTTTGGTATACAACGCAAAGACCTGTTTATAACGTCTAAGCTATGTATGTTAAAGTGATGTTTCATAAGATAAATGTAAGCTAAACTCGAAGAGGATGATTAGCGCCTCAAGATCAAGGATATGACAACTGCTACAAAGGTTTTCATACGAAATGCATATAATAAAGTCTGTTGCTAACTTTGCTGCTTCTTTTAGCTGTAAACAAGTCTCTTGAACGATTTGGCTTAGATTATTTTGACCTTTATTTGATACACTGGCCAGGGTAAAGAAGAAGA
Organism: Rhizopus microsporus ATCC 52813; assembly: GCF_002708625.1. Lineage (NCBI taxonomy): Eukaryota > Fungi > Mucoromycota > Mucoromycetes > Mucorales > Rhizopodaceae > Rhizopus > Rhizopus microsporus. The sequence goes on along the minus strand of NW_019671944.1, from coordinate 190,428 downwards.
AAAAACAAATGAATAATTGAAATAATCATGGGAACGTATATTGCAGCACTGCAAAAAAGCAATTAAGTGACCCTATCAATTCCGAAAATCGTATGGGCAGTTATAGAGCACTAGAACAATTATATAAAGAAGGGAAATTGAAACAAATAGGCATATCTAATTACACTGTGAAGCACTTAAGCGAACTATTGCAAAAGTGTGAAATCGTGCCTCACGTACATCAATTTGAACTTCATCCATATCTTTATCAAACTGAATTACTTAACTTATGCCAGCAACACAACATTCAAGTGCAAGCTTATTCTAGTTTAGGCGAAGGAAAGCTTGTCAATGGTGAAATCAAAATAGACTGCCTAAACGATATTGCTCAAAGGCTACGAACCACACCAGCTGTTGTGCTCCTACGTTGGGCGGTGGACCATGGCTGGCTGATTATTCCAAAAAGCAAAACTCCTACAAGAGTAAAAGAAAATGCATCTGTATTAGATGTCCAACTTTCAGATGAAGTAATGTATTAAGGCTCTAATAAGCCAATTTAATATATGTATATAACATGCTTATACATAGGACATAAAGCTACTGGACGATATTCATAATGCAAAAACTCGTAGATTTTGTTGGGATCCTACCAATGTCTATTAATATATTAATTAGCTATCGATTGAATTCTTGTTAAAGATTTACAATATAGTGCTAGTCTTATATTCTTGAAGAGAAGTTTTATGATACGCAAAAAGAAATACAAAAGAGCTTTATTGATCAAGTATTGTTATGTCTTTAAAAGATAGCCAGTCTTTTGTTGTTGTGTTGAGATTGTTTAGTTATTGTAGTTACATTATTGATGGCCATTCCTTTTCTTTATTAAGCAAATATACGAACTGTAGGATGCAGATATTATTTCTAGTATTTTTGTTCATTATTGATATTCTTTACATTTAACACACAAGTATTCACATTGATGTTGCTACTTTTTTTCTGGCAACCTTTACGGTCAGCCTCCCAAGCTTGCCATGTTTTCAACGTAATTCGTTTAGAATCAAATTTGCCGCTTCCATCTCCATGCCCTTGGTTTGTCTTCTCTCCCCTAACTACGCGCGTTGCTCCCCATGAAAAATCATCAAAATGCCAGAATGAGTACAGGGGGAGTAGCATATTCCAAATAGGTAAGGCACAAATGTAGACTGTATTCAAATTAGTATATAACAACTTAGGAAAGAAAAAACTTACTTATTAACCATCCAATATATGCCACTTTGAATGTTGTCATAGCTATTAACACAGCAGGTAAAAACAAAATAGCTAGCAATAGGCCTAGTGATTGCCATTCAGGATTGGTAGATGTTGCTGCTTGAATAATCAAATAAATCGACATAACAATGGCTGCCGGTAGAACCAATGTACCAATGAGATCCACAAATACTGAAAATTGCATTGACAGACATGCAATTCCACACAAGTCCGAGACAAGAACTAGCTCCATTAGGTTATGCACAGTTGAATTGATCCATCGTCGACGTTGGGATAGAAGAACGCCTAATGTGTCAGGAACTACTGTTCGACAACGTGCCTGTGGCACAAACATCATTTGCCGCTTAGGAAATGTGCGTATCATCAATGTGGATAAAAATCGATCTTCTCCCAACAGTAGCAAGTTTTTTTCATGTAATGTTCTTACTATACTCTGATTATATTCGAGTACAATATCTGGGTTGGCAAGAATAGGTACCCAACCACCATGCTTAGGTGCCTTGATACGATACATGCTAAAGCATCCTGGGAGACAAGTAACCATACCGAACAGAGATTCAAATGCCTTGGCATAATGATGCGAAATATAGTATTCAAAGACTTGAATTGCTGTTACCCATGTCTCACTCTTGTTGGCAATCCTTGTCTCACCACAGAGTCCCATAATTGTGATATCGTTTGCCATAGCTGCAACCATGTATGTTAAAGCATCTGGTAATACTTTTGTGTCAGCATCTACCATTAATACAGTTTCAAATTTATCAGGTGTAACGCCCTTCATGAGCCATGTCATCTTCCAAAAAATTTCATAATCCAGTTCAGTCAATCGATCATTAAGTAAAACACGCTGAAAGAACGACATAAGGATGACTTGAGAATCGCGTTTACCTCGATTGCCTGCCTTGGGCCCCTGTTGCTCTTCTTCTGTTCCACATTTGATAACGGCAATACAAGGTACACCATTGTAGTGCCCAGCATACTATGAACAGATATCAGACTTTAGCTTACCATTCTTTACATTGTCAATGCCATTTACCACTTTGGCCATATTAAGTTGCTTTTCTCCTGTGGCTACAGCAATATAAGAGCATGGTTTTGGATTATCCATGGAAGTATCAATATCTAGCATGTCGACAAGAATATCAGGTGTTGACCTCTCTTCCCCAGCTCCTGTGATCAATCCATCTGCAATTACAAAAAATATCTAAAAAGTTTATCTTAGTCTTTTTCTCTCTTTATGCTTTCGTATGCACATAATTTACTTTATGATCTTTAGAATAGGCCGTGTTTGACAAACTGTCCATGGTCGTCCTAAGTCCTTCTTCTCCCTCAGAATAACAAGTGACCAGCATGACTGTATACAGTGCTATATTTACTATATCACATCTAGTATTGTTTAATCGTCGATTTGACACACTTTCATTAGATCCGTGGCTGCTATACTCATACACTGACGTATGGCTTGGATGATTAATGGGGTTATCGTTTCCTCCGCGTACGGACCGCCACGCCAGAAACCAGTTAGAGCGGCCTCCAGGTGTGATTAGACGACGGGCAATAAACCATTGAAATAAAAGCGCCATACTGTATTTGATTACAATGATAACCATAATGACAGCAAACATGGCGTTCATAATAATTTCATTTGCAATACATCCACCGAATTCTCTTGTAGCAACGCCAACTTTGAATCTGGCAACAAGACAAGGAAGAATCTTTTTGCTTTGGTTTGTATAGGACAAAGCATAAGTAATGTCGTTACCTTGGGAGTTTTTGATTATTTGATTGATTATAAAAGATTCAGAGTCAACGTAATGAGCTGGATCGAGTACATCATTACCAACCATGACAAGGTTGTTTTGTTGAATATCTTCCCATTCAAAGCTTACATACTTTGAACTCTTGTGATACTTTTGAAATTCTTTCAATGAGATACATGTTCCATTTTTTGGAATCAGGTCCGAACCTATTATCTTATATTCAGTTCTCTTCTGTGCACGATAACTACTGTAGCTATACCTTGAGCATTAGTCACGGCACATGGTGTCATTCTAGCATACTTGGACTGCAAACAATCTGCTTGCGTATCAATGTTAAATAATGGTCCTATCTCCATCCCTTTAAAATCGTCTGTTAAATTTATCCCTTGAGTTTTCATGAATTGCTGAGCAATGTTCAATGGAAACAATTGACCAAATACTGTAACATCTGATCTTTCTACTGGTTTCCTTATGCCATTAATAATATCTGAGTATGGATATCCTTCTTTGCCTGGAGGGCATATATTTGTATGCAGGCCATAGATTATATAAGCCAGTACACCGCACAGTAGAGCAACTAAATAACACAGGGCCATCTAATACATCAATTGAATGTCAAGGTATTTATAAAGATAATTCTAATTTCAAACCTTTTCACGCCAAGCCTGTTGCATATCTCTATCTGCTTTACCAAACCATTTTCGCATGATACAGGGCAGGAAACAGCAAGTGGACAAGTAAGCTAACCAAGCCCACCAATTATCAAGTACCTTGGGTTCCTTTGATATCTTTTCTGGACTTTTCTGGGAATTTTGCCGAGCTTTTCTCTTCCCTTCTAATTGATGCTGTAAGTTAAGTGGCATTTCCCGTGTTATCATGGTTGACCGTTGCCTTTGGCGTTCAGGCCTAGATAAAGATTTAGATCTCCCAATCTGATGGGAGTTTGTCATCCTTTATTTTGTGTAATGGTAGGACAAAAAGGGGAAAGGGGGAGGGAAATAGAGAGGGAGTACAAGAACCCAAAAGAAAATTTTGTTCAGCCAATAAAATTAAGCCGCCCAATCAAAGCCACCAGATTATTTACAAGCACAAATTTCGTTGTCATGTTTATTTATCAATGCTTTACGATAAGAATAATTTTATTTGATAATAATTTTTAATGACCAATGAGCACATAGCATCTTCATGCTGTACTGCCCGGGCCAGATCGAAATGAGATGGAATAAATAACCCTTTTAGGATTAAAGGGAAAATGTAAAAGTATTATGTATTAGGGATGATAGTTAACTATCTGAAAATTTTTGCTGAATGTAACGAAGACGTTTGACAAAGGGTTCACCAAGATGGTTTGAAGCTTCAGGAAACTGAGAGTGAGCTAATTAGTCCATTTCGAGTAATATAGCACATATGGAAGGCCAACGAATGAGCCAGGCATCGATTGATTTTCTCGCTTTTTTGGTAAGGAATATTGGTGGTAAGAGGTTCAAAAGATAGGAAAGTGGATCGTCAATAGATTTGGGCATCTGAGGGCGGTTGTGCATATCTAAACAAGAAAAACTATGCTGACGTGAAAAAAGTTCATTTGGATGAAAGGGACAGACTTGGAATTTACCAAGAGGTAACCAACCAAGTCGCCATCGCACGCAACGAGACCGTTCACTTCTTGTCATTGGTATCCGAAGAATAGGGCCGACAATTAGATCATTACGGCAGTGGGACAGAAGTTTAGAATGTTTTTCTTGGAGCTACGAACGGTGGTTGTCAATCAAAAACTGTTCTCGTTTTCTAATAAAGTTACTATGAGACATAGTTTCAAGATATTCATTGCTGAATGATGTCCATAGAGGTGATTTGGATAGTTGGGACCATTTCGAGATACGCTGTGATTGTATGTATGGTAGCAATTTTGTTAATAATGCGTCGTCAGGTAGGAAGGAGGTTCTGAAAAGAAATTGTGTCTGAAGTATGGAAATACGATCCTTCATGTTTGGTAAATTTGTTAAGTGTAGCATTACCATATCAGTGCTTTACTTGAAATTCAGACGATGTTAGTTTTTTTTTTTTTGGGCGAATCAAAATTAACCTTTAGATGTTTGCTTACCTGTTTTGGACGAAATAAAAAAGGAAATTCAGATACAAAAGAGCGTTATTTTTCAGACAATTTTGAAAATAATAGCTGCTCTTTTTACCTGTAAAACCTTTAAGCCAGCGCCTCACCGGAGTGGGACGAGGCAACCACATTGGAAGTGGCGATTTGCTTTTTGAAGATACTAGGTCGACCTTGACCATTCCAGATAGTATGTGCAGTGAGAAGCATGTTCTTGGAGGCCATTACATCCCGATTCCAAAAAATATTGCAAGTGTTGCACTTCAATACTTGATGGATTTTTCTGATATCATCACCTTCTCCACACTTCAGATTCTGTAGGTCTTGATTTAAGCAGGAGTTGCAGGTCTATAAAGATATTGTTTAGAATGTATGATCTATGATCATTGTTATACTAACCTTGGAGGTTTTGTATTCATTGATATCAAGAAGTAACAACTCTCCAAGTCCCTCTCTGTGCTTTAATTGCCTGTATACTCTTTCTGATACACCGTGCCTTAAGCTTTTAAACTTTACATGACTCTTATTTTTAAGGCCACTGCCAAATACAACTAAAGGCATTCTAGTCCGGTCACCTTCCTCATATTTTTCCTTGTGTTTCCTTTCGGAAAAAAAAAAAGCTTTTAGAAGAACAATAATACGAAGTATTCATGAATATGCGTAATACCTTGATATCTGTCCCTTGATTTGTAAGGACACAAGGAGGATTGCTTTGATGTCTTTTCGTCTTGTTTCTTTTCCTCTTATTTCTTTTTCTTTTGTTATATCTTCTTGGTCCATTAATGAGGATGTTGACAACATTCTCAACCGCGTACTGGCCACCAGTATAGTTATACCATCTAGTCCTTGCAGTTTCAAAACTGTAAAAATTCAGCAAGGCATCCATATGCTGAAACACATAAGTTATATGCATTATATAATGATCAATGCGTGTGGTTTTTGAGGGAGGTATACGCGTTTCAATTTGCTCTACGTTCGACCTTTTTTGGCGGTTTAGATTTTTCTATAGGCTTCTACATGTTTCTACAAATATATACACAAATTTTTATTGAAACTTCCCCCAAAAATTTCCTATAGACTTTCATATTTTTGCTGTTTTTTAGCTTGTATGAAAGCTTCAACATTTGGATGAATCGGTATACGCATACCTTTAAAAATAAATAAAGAAAAAACGACATTAATAATATTGTTGCTAATTCAAAAGTGTGATTAATTTTCATAAAGTATCCAATAGCAGGCAGAGTTTAACTCAAGAGCGTGATTAATTGAGCTGATATGGGAGGTATCATATACCCTAATATAATCTACAGAAATATCTAAAATCATAACCAATATTTAATCAAGACTTAAGAAACGCGTAATTATCATTCTTTCTTGTGCATCTATTTTTTTTTTTATTTCGCGTATTTGACAACATTCAGTGCAAACTTTACACAATTATGACCCAGTTCAGTAACATCGAACACCCTGCCGACACTTCCAGTGACGCCCACAATACCGAAGTGGCTCTTTGTCGCGACAAAAAGTACAATAGAATAAACACTGAGATGAGGAAACTCATTGTTGGAAAGTCCGTTACCAATGGTAGCATGTCCAAAACAGCTGCCTCTCGTCTGTTCAAACTTCCTTGATCAACTATTGATAAAGTTGATGTTTATGAAATCAAAATTGAACACAATTGTCAAGGTGAACGAAGATCAAAATTGGTGAAACTCTAGAAGTATTCAACTTGTCTGAAACTAATTTCCTTTTTTATTTCATCCAAAAAAGGTAAGGCAAATATCTGAAAATTAATTTTATTCATCCGAAAAAACTAGCATTGTCTGAATTTGAAGTATAAAAGAAACTGAGTAATTGGTATAAAACCTTGACCAGCCAATCATAATGCCCACATAATCCTGTCAAAAAAGAAAAAAACGCGTCCATTGTTTAATCCCAGACCTTCCAATAAAAAACATAATCGCCTCATTTCAGTTGCCGTATTTCTCCCTCTGTAAAATTTCTTCTTTTTTTTACTATAAATTTTAATATGCCTAAAGAAGCTCCCACTAAGGTTAGTAAGCGTGCCTCCCCTGACGATAAGAAGAAGCGCGGAAAGAAAGATCCAAACGCCCCCAAGCGTGCCTTGTCTGCATACATGTTCTTCTCTCAAGCCAATCGCGAAAAAGTCATTAAGGAGAACCCAGGTGCTAAGTTCGGTAAGGATTTACTTTACGATTCATAATCAGTTCATCTGATTTTATTTTTTTACAAGGTGAAATTGGTAAGATCCTTGGTGCCAGATGGAAGGAATTGTCTGATGAAGAAAAGAAGGTGTGTAAAGTACTTTGTATATATAACAACTTCTAAACTCTTTGCTTTATAGCCTTTTGTTGAACAAGCTGAAGCTGACAAGAAGCGTTATGAAGAAGAAAAAGCAAAAGCAGGTTAAAAATTTTTTACAGTCGTCTTTTCTCTTTGCATTCTATACATAAAAAAATAACTACTTGCGGCCTAAAGTCCTAAAAGCGCGCTGTCTTTCACCCATTGCCTTGTACCTATTTTTCTCTTGTCTTTTAGCATCTTCTGGTGTAGGTTGATAATTTGATTTTAGTATACGGCGAATAGCTTCTCCTGATATTTTGAACTCTTGGGACAGCTTTGTTATGTTGTAATCAGGCTACTTCTAATATATATAAAACATTCTTGTAATGATTGACTGTTTTTACCTGTAATGCACATCTACGAATCTTTTCCATAGTCTCTCTTGACACTCGCTTTTTTGGTAGCCAATTTGGTTTAGCGGGATTAGTATTTGTCACAAAGGTTCTTATTGATCTTGACAAAAGAGATTGTAAGGACATGAAGTAGTTGCTTTAAAAAGGAATTAGAAAAGGAAAGAAAAATACCCTAAAATTGAAACAAGCTTTTCTTTTTTTTTTTAAGAGTCACGAGTCTACATGAACACTATAGTGCATTACAATTGTGCCACTCTTGCTTTTACAATCCTTTATTCAATGTGTTACAAAATGGTCTAAAATCAGTACCATCCATTCATTCTTGTATCAGTGTATCTTAAAGAAGCCTTTCTCTTCTTTCAAAACAGTAGTTCTATTCATTTAAACTATCCTCCTAATAGCCATAGAAACCCTCAATTGGCTGTATGTGTGCTTATTCATGACTTTGTTTATAGTCGTTAAGCCTTTGAATTGAATATGGAACAGATCATTAGCATCTCCCTCCGTATGTGTTATTGGTTCTCTCCAAGTTTATTCAAATCAGCAGCTCTTTCCGATTAATAATGCTTTGTTTTCTTTTAAAAGGTTCAATAACCTAGCTATTCTTTTACTTAGTTTATCCTAATATAGTCTATTGGTGCCTCTACTGACCTTGTTGAGTAAATGGTTTACTTGATCATCACTACACTTGCTTGGGATAAAAGACGTAATTATGATTAATGTCTTTGTGAAGAAAAACAGAATAGACAGTCTTTGTTATTATTATCAACTGTGCCTCTAATGTCATTATCAATAAAGCTTCAAATATCAGAAGCGAAGAATAAAACATGTATTAATAACAAAGGTTGTGTTGATACTTTTTACGACTGAAATATATGCATATATATAGACTATATGCTGTGTATTTAGTTATAGCGATTTATCTCCACGTTGATTCTATAAATGTATGAATGTAAGTTTTATTACAGGCTGTCTCTTTTGATAAAAAGTGAACAAGAAGAAACAAATGCTAGCAAATAGTCACCCCAAAGCCATTCTTTTTTCTTTTGCTTCTCTTACAGCAATCTCCTCTGAGTAACACAATTATCTGCTAAACATATCTCGTGATCCTTTCTTCACCTCTTATAATGCTTCCATAATCCCTCCTTTTCTTTTACTTGCCTATAATGACACTCTTAGTACTAGCCTAAATATTTAGAATAACTATTTATTGTCAAAATAGTCAATCTCGTAAAAAAAAAGAACGGAAAAAGAAACACGTACTTTAACAAATAAATGCTAAATGTGCAGCTATATTAACGGTACAAACGTGTATATATTTTACAAGTGATAGCAAAAAAATATTGATATTAGTAATCCACATGTTTTACGTAAACTAACCGAAACAGTAGCATATCAGCCGCAGTTAGAGTTGTATTGAGCTGACTAACAATAACAAATTGACATATCAAACATTAACCATTTTGAACTACTCGTGTTTCTATTTATAATTCTGTGATTCTCAAACTCTCATATGCGCCCGCTTCTCCGGGAAGGACATGAAAAGGCGATCAATAAGGCGTTATGGCCGATGTTACCTAAAGTTTAGTCTGTGAATAAGCTCCCTGCATGATTAAAAGTAGTCGGAAGGAATAATATTCTTATTTCTACATTACATTTACTCCTTTCTTTTGTATAAAGTGAGATCAGCTCATTGATACGCATAAACATGATGTAATATATGGAATTACCAACAAACTATATCTTTGCTTACAAATACTAGACTAACCGCCAGGAAGATAAGTCATGACAGTCATGTATATATCAAACAAAAACTCACACGGATGTTGCACTCCTCTTGTTTGAACAAAATAACCATGCCCCCTTGTCATTGTTTTTCAACTTGTTTATTTTTGCCTATACATCATCCCCAAGTTCGTCATGAGCATGTACAAGTTTGAAGACCGGCAACTAGGTGATCGTGCGTTACAGAAGACACTTTTATATTGCGTAACCAGACTTGAACAGCACATTAGTCTTAATTTCACAAATACATTGAGCTTCAATTGTACAGTAGGAATCAAGATTATATTTAAATTTATTCATAGTTCATATGTATTTAACAATAGGACTTTTTATTATACAAAATAAATACAGTTTACGTAGATGTTATATATATTTATAAGAATATATAGTTGATTCAGTGAATGAAGAGAATGTACATCAAGTGTATATATATGGGCACGAAAGGAGCGTATAAAAATGAGTGGCTGGGGTACATTGTTGCATAGAAAAGATGGATATATATAGAGAGAGAGATCATAGCTACATAATGTTGGTATATGTACATATATACATGTATATATGTATAAAAGGTTGCATATACTGAGAAAAGAAGAAGGAATGGAAAGTTTCTCTATATCGACTTGTAACTGTTTCGTTTGCTAGCTGAGGCTTTTCGACGTCGATGCTTAAGATCGAGAAATAGTACGCCAGTTGTTGGATAGGTATTTGGAGGGGGCGTTGGTTCTGGTGCAGACTTTGGTTTTGGCGACGAGGATTTTCTTAATTTTGCACGAAGAGCTTCCATTACCTTTTCGTGATCTAACGGCTGTTGTGGTGGTGGAGACTGCTTGGGTCTGTCTGTGTTTAATTCCATGATACTCTCATAAGAAAGTGTGCGATGGATAGATGAGCGAGATTTTCTCTGTGTTGGTTTCGAAGTGACAACAGGTGCAGATGCTGGAAACATTGGTAACTCTGGAGGCGAACTTGGAATGTGACAAAGATCAACAGGTTGCGGCGAAGTAATTGAAACGAATTCAAGCGAGGGAGAGGATGCAGCACTTGTTGTTTCTATCATATTGTAGTGATAATCAGATGAAAACAATGTATTCATCTCTGTAGACAAGGAAGACGAAGGTATGATTTGCTCCGGGAAGTGATCAACATATCCCAACATGCTGGAACCTATAGATAACAAAGTTAATTAAGGCCAATAGATAGTACATAGAGCGAACCTACTTGATTCATGATGCGGATGATGATGAGGATGTATGAACTGGTATTCTAGCATTTTTGCTTGTAGATGCGCTTCCTCTGTTTGACGTAATTCTTCCGCTGTTCTTCGCTAATGGGTACTTAGATCATGTTTCCAAGACCGAAAAATATATGATGTAACCTACCTTCTCTTCTTGCTCTTTCGCTAATAGTATATGCTCGGATAAGTCTGAAGTGGGTTCATAGTGAGCAAGAATGTCTTCTACAGACATGCTGCTGAATGACATTGAAGGGACTGTGTGATGAGGAAGCATTGGATTGTTCCATTGAGACTGTTTAGGAGGCATTTTTATCTACTTTCAGCAGCATACAGCGAAATGAAGAAAAATAAAAGAAAGAAGAAAGAAAAAGCAATTGTATTATTCTTCCTTCTCACAGCGCGCAATTATATATTCACATAAAAAGGGTTAAAAATAAATACAAAATCGGTAGCTTAAAAGCGGCGTGCCAAAGTAATTTAAAATGTACATCATATGCTTTTTGAATTAGAGGGCATGAATTAAGCTCTCATATTTTTTTTTTTTTTTTTTTTTTTTTGCAATTGTACCAAAAAGACAATGACTACCACGTTTTTTGTGACAATCAGGTACAACCTCGAAAAAAAACTTGTTTAATTTTAGAGATACTCGATTATGAGTAATTGAATCCTTTGGTTCATACAAAATTGTAACTTGTATCTTTTGCCATTGAATGAACATAAACTCGTCTTGTATTCAAATATAAAACTATTTGGTTTCTAAGCAACAAATTTCAGATTTTCTGAAAAAGAAAAAAAGATAATACGAAGAAAATTACAAGATCAAAGCGTAAACCCGACTTGCGTGTAAAATAAACAGAAAGTTCAACTTTTTGGGATAAATTAAAAGCTAAAGTTACACCAAAGTTTCAAACATTCAATGAGGTATTCTAAAAATAAACAGACTTTGAATCTCCACTTTGTTTCCCCTTTTTTTCAAAGTTAAAAATAGATTTTTGCCCTTTACGACCTTCAACTAAGAAATTATGGTAGTGGCTGAATACAAGATAGAATGTATCATGTATGATGATATGTGCAGGGTAACTTGAAGACATAAACTACGGGGCCCTGATATTATGTGAACCCTAGTTTCAGACTAGTAATCCTTCTTTTTCTTTCATGTTTGCTTTACCAATGAGATATTAAAAGTTATTTTTAGTGCAAACCTTTCTTTTAGTCTTTTTAAGAAAAAATATGCAAAAGTAGGAAAGGTTGAATCGGAATACATAAAATATATGCATTCACTTGATTCATACCGAATCAATTGTAAGTACAAATACAACAAAGTAGCTTCAAGAGTACATTACTTCAATATCCTTAACCCTGCGTGATGCAAGCAACAGAACCCTGTATTTTATAATCTCTTTACAGGGTTTTATGCAGCCACCTAATTCAACGTTAAACAATAGCCTGCTTTTTGTCCGTGTGATGATGGAGCGCTTTCCATTTATAGACTATCATTGTTCTATATATATCTCGTGTCACAGTTGCACTTGATTTGATGGGGACAGAAAAAGCTTAATCTCCTTATTTATCATTTAGGATGAATACAAAGGAGAAAAATTTACTTGTAATAGTTACTCTAAAAATATAATTATTACGTAAGATCAATGTTTAGCTTACAGCTAAAAATAATTTCCTGGCTTCCTACTTCCCTTTGATAGGGTTTAATCAGATGGAATCATATCAGGTACAAGATACTGTTGCATACATGTAAGAATACACATTCCTGATGATTGCAGGCTTGCTTGAAAAAGAGTGAGCTCTTCTTGTCCTTTGTAGAAATACCAGTTATCAGATTTTGTAAAAGTATCGTTTTGTATGTTATCGCTCCATTTGAGTTTGTCGAGGTCATAATACATCTGATAACCTAGTCTCTCAGAGTTGTAAGCTACTTTGGATTGCTTAAACAGACGTATCACTTTTAAAAAAACAGGCAAAAATGGAAACAGTCGTCCTACAGACGAAAGCTGGTAACCAATAATATACACAATACCTTTACAATGAACGACTCTTTTAAGTTCAATGTCCTTTTGAAAGTCAATTTTTTTTGATTTACCCGAGTAATTAAATAAATACGCAAAGACCATGATGAAGCTGACAGTGATCACCAACTAATTAAGCTGCGCTAGAGTATTTTTGAAGGTCAACTATAATATAGAAAGTGATCGTACGTGAAACCACGCGATGACTGAAAATAACGCACATGACACTGATATAGCTGTACCAGTGGCTAATGGTTGGTATATCTATATCGCATCATTTTTTTTTCAACCAAACCTAAAATACTTATCGTGTCACTTTCCATAATTAGGTTAGCAAAAGGGGGGAAATCAACCCTCTTGATGAGGATGCGGGCATTTGACATTAACTGTGCTCTTTAGAGACATTTTTAGAAACGTCTATCTTGATTAAGGGATTTTAGTTTGTACCCGTCAGTCGTTTTCCCTCACAGCAAATTCTGCTGAAACGCCAAATCTCCCGTTACTGAATAAAAAAGGCAGCGTGATTAAATCAATAAAAGAACAAACAATATCCAGCATTTTGCTTCGAAGCTGTTGTATATTTTTGTACATCAAGAGAACTGGCTTCTCGAAATGATGCTTTTCTTTTTTTT
>NW_019671944.1:137934-176824 GCF_002708625.1 Rhizopus microsporus ATCC 52813 | reverse complement strand
CAGCTGCTTGAAAATGAGAAATAGCAGTTGTATGTACAACTCATTGTAAAGAGAATCAGTAGTGCATTCATTTTTGCTGCTATTGGCTCAGGAATAAGAAAAAGGTGCTTAAAAATTATGCAGAGTGACGAACACTTTAGTGCCAAGAATTATTGATTCTGAAGGTATTATTTCGACAGTCATTTACGAATTATAAGAAAAGACGATCCATTGTGTATATTTAACTTGTAAGGAAAATGAAGTGTTTATTCACTGTGGTGTTATTGATAGTGTTCTGGGATGATTTTTCGAAACACGCCTAGACAAAAATTATGTTAATACACACTGGCTTATTAAGTTTCTCTCTTCTATACCATCCAATATAAAGCTTGTTAATCCCCAAATCTCCTTTTCTCCTTCCATATTTTGTGGTACTTTAAATACAGGGTATTTCATAGGACTATCACGAAACTGCTTCACTTCTCTATTCTTTGAGTCAATCAAATATTCTATGGGTAATGTAAACACACTCGACACTTCCTCAGGATTGAACCGTGTTAAGTCAATATGTTGATCCTTAATAAAACCAACATATGGATGAACACGCAGCGACCCTGTTTTATTAGGTAACGCTGAATAGCGTCCGAGGATATCAATAGATGAAGACGGCAAGCCTATTTCCTCTTCTGTTTCCCTTAATGCTGTTTGCTCTACTGTTTCATCTGTTTCATCTATTGTGAATTGTATAACTCTGTATGAGAAATTATCCAAAACTACAATTTCAAAAGTAAAAAAAAATACCTTTCTTTCCACCAGGGAAGCTGTAGAGGAGTAAAGGGTTATTTCATGTGTTGACTTTTATGCAAACATCACAATTACCTAATCTCTCCACGATGAGTTCTCATATTCATATTTCTCACCGTAAATAATACACTTGGTTTACCATTAACAACACATAATGGCATAAGCACAGCGGCTTCCTTGACATTAGGTTGGTAATTAAGCTTAAACTTTGGGCAATTTAAAAGACGCCTACTAAACAGTAGTAGGTTTGTAGTGTTTAGTGTAATTGGAGATGCGGCAGAGAGCATCTACAAACAAACTAAAAATATAGCGGAGAAGAAAAAAGGAAGGATGATTGACTTCATTGACCCAAAAGAGAGGAAGCTACGCTGTGGTTTAATATAAATAAAAAAAAAAGGAGAAAGGTTTATTAGTTTTCTTTTAATCAGTTGTCATGCGTCAACGCATGTCTCCAGCACTGTTTTAACTTCTGTCAAGTTTTGAATAGACATATGGATAGGCATCTCTTTAGTCTCTGTTGCGTTTATGGCATACGAATCACTCCTGGTGACATCGTTTGACCTTTTACTCATATCGGACGCGCTTTGATTAGTCATTGTCGTATGTTTAGCTTTTTCTTTTATGCCGCTCTCGATTTTACTTGCAACCGACTTGGGCTTAGCATTTTTATCATCAAATATTGTTATGCTGCCTCCACCTGGCTTATGTTTAATATTATCGAGTGAGCCTATTTTCGATTTTGCCTTGGAAGCTATCTTTTCCTTCAAGACGTGAACTTTTTCATCAAATACTTTCTTGTCGCCACCGCCCGGCTTATGCTCAATATTATCAAGCGAACCGACTTTTGGTTTTGCTTTAGATACAATCTTTTCTTTTAAAGCATGAACCTTTTCATCAAATATCTTTTTATCGCCACCACCTGGCTTATGTTTAATATTATCGAGTGAGCCTATTTTTGGTTTTGCCTTGGAAACTATCTTTTCCTTCAAGACATGAACTTTTTCATCAAATACTCTCTTATCGCCGCCACCTGGTTTATGGTTAATGTTGTCAAGCGAGCCTACTTTTGATTTAACATGGCTTTTTATATCCATACTATTGTATAAAATACAATCATTTTTGATTTCTAGGTTATTTTATATAATATTACCTGTAGGCTGTACGACTCGAAGGAGATGAGACCATACTAGCTCGCTTAGAAGCGTAAGAGACCTTGTTTGACCTTGTAGACATACTTGATGATGAAGAAGTGCGCTCGTCTATATGATTTTTAACTATTACATATTAATGGACACTTATATATAATATACCTTCAATCTGTTGCGATTTGCTACTTGCTATCTTACTCTTTACGTGATCGTATTTTGGAATGGGATAGGATGGTATTTTTTTCGTGCTTGAGCTTTTACTCGCCTTGGAGCTGCGACTCGAGATAGCCTTAGCCGTATTAGTAGTGGTAGTGGATGATATACTTTGTTTTCTGGATGAATTGACTTCCGTGGGCATAAAGTCGAGACTTTAAGAAAATATCAAAAAGAAGGGAAAAAAAGGGGAAAGGGTGTAAAAACAATAGATAAATTAGTAAATGTTGTACAAATTAAAAAACAATTGGATCATCATACAACCCGGGCAGATCATTAAAAGGGAAGTATGTTTAATGCTTATCGTGCCTAATCCAATTCCAGTGGACTTTAATCGGACTTTATAAGACTAGACCATTGGCGTATGCCGCTTAATGCTTCACATGCTGGTAAGACAAAGGTATAGGCCATTTAAGATCCTATTCTTTCCCCTTTTTCTGACGGTTTCTGTGCGTATAAAGGGTCAAAATATATGGCTCTTGTATAATAAGTAGAATTGTAAAGCATGTCATGTCCATGTCATTTCCTTTCCTGACGCGTATCCATTTTAGTAAACCTTGTATGAGAGGTAACATCTTTTCATTACGGGTCACAGTTTTATAATAAATCAATAGTAGCGACTAATATCTAAAGCTTATGATTATTTAGTTCATGGACTACTTGTTAAAACAACATTTTACGCCATCATATACTCAACTGATCTCTTTTATATAGGTGTCACTACAGTTCTGTTGTTGTTCTCACTGTTGTATTCCTTTGAGAAAAGCAGCTGCCCTTTCATATAATCGCTGGTTATTCCTTACTATCTGATACATACACTATTTTCAGAAAGTAACATCGTTCCAAGATGACGTATTTTGTATACTTTGTATTATTATGCGACATTACTTGTAGAAAAAACTGTATAATACAATAGAATTAAAAGGGTAGTTGATATCATTTACTTGCTCTTTTATTGGCTCGTTTATCCAGTTTTATACTCAAATAAACTAGTTAGCATGTAAACTCCAAGTTAACATCAATAGGATGAGATGAACTCATCTGCGGACGTTGAGAATATTTATCGCGCAAAATTCGACGAAGATTATTGAGTAGTTGGTGATATGATTGATTTGGGTTTTGACGAAGAGTTGCTACAAGTATACAAGTTTAAAATTACAAAGCAGAAGAACGCTTAGTACTTACTAGTAAGGGCATAGCTCATAGCGCCTGTTGCGCGTCCAGCCTCTTGAGCATCAGCAGATGTTTGATCATCTTTACAACCGGAGAACATGATAACGTCGGCCAAGGTTGTATTTCTTTTACGTGCTTCGCTAGAAATCATACGAGCTTCCAGCAACTGTTTGCCCAATGACATGATCGAGCTCAATGCACCATCCTTATCTCCCTTGGCATATAGAACACCAGCTGACAAAAGGCCCATTCCAGCATGTTTGAACAAGTTTGTTTGCTTGATTTCACCTCTTGTAGAGTATACATAAGGCAAGTCAAGGACAGTTCCAGAGTGACAACTGTCAAAGATAGCCGTTAAACGACAGCCCTTGGGTAGAGGACGTACCATAATATCATGCATATCCTAATAATTTATAATGAATACATGTCTACAAACATCACTTCAATACGTCTTACATCATCTCTAATTTGTCCAGAGGTACCTTCAAACTGTTCAAAATCTAGCGGATAGATAGTTTCATCGAACCCATCATCTTCGTCCGCGTGGGCATCTTCTATTCTGCCTCCGTGACCACTGTAATGAAAGAAGAATCTATACAAAGCATGAGAGATGGGATAGACCTTGCCTTTTTTATGGTTCTTTACGAGTCATTAGGTTCTGCGTCATGAACCAGCCATTGCATGGCAGCAAGGATATTTGCTCTTGTAGGTGTGAACTTTGGATTTTCTTGGTTGTCAGTTAAAATAACCATATCTTCCTATATGTAGGTATTAATCAATCAAGCATATTACCAAATAAAATCTTTGCTTTCCTCCTGGAAGCCATACAAAGAGGTCAAAAAGTTTTTAATGTTTTGCACATCATTAATGCATCCTATATTCAAAAAAAAATTTTGATTACGACGCTTTCTCCAGCATATGATGCATCATTCAAGCCTATTTACCATTCAACTCATTTTTAGTACCCACATAGTTGATACCTATCAATAGTGCTCTTTTTTTGCCCTGGCCTATGTGTCACGTTAGGTGTGTGAGAGCATAATAATATTTTAGCTTTATGCTTACAGTTTGAAAGTTCAAAATCGGACAGCTCATCTTGATCAACAGTAGGATCTACATGCAAGTAAAACTTGCCATCTTCTCTGTCATCATCATCATTATCGCCTTGATGACTGACCATACCACCATATGGAACTAGCTTACTGTATTAATCTTCCTTTTGTTCATTTAGCGTACGTCTCTTACCAGGATCCGGGCCAGGATTATGTTTTGACTCAGGAGGCTGAGGGTAGTTTGGATTGGGATGCGCGTAATCTTGTTCTGTGAACGTAGGGTCGTTACTATCATCGGAAGAAATTCTGTGAGAAGAAGAGGAGTGTCTATTCTCGGACGAGGTCTATTTTTTTTGTTAAAGTTTATTTAATAAAAAATTTACGTATTCATATATAAATTACATAAGAATAGGTATGAGAAGAATAATGGTGCTCATAGCTATTGGTAACTTCTTCTGGTTCTGGGTATCCGTATCTATCCATCGTTATTCGTTTAAAAAGAAACAGAAAGAAAAAGAAAAAAAAAAAATAGAGTAAAGCAGTAATGTGTTTTATAGTGTTACAAAAGTATTTTGGACAATCTGAGGCTGAACTTGGACGCTTTTAATGCCAAAGATGACAAAATAAACTCTGAAAAGAACACTATTTTGCTTTCTTTAAGCAGAAAGCATACTTTGGTAGATTTTACACTTGATTAAAAAAAAAAAAGACATTTAGTCTTGTTTAAATAAAAGAATTATTGATCGCTTTCATTTGATTTTCATCAAATAAAGAAGACAACATCACTAATAAAAGAAGTATGTAAGCAAAATCATCACTGTAAACGTGCTTAACTTACCTTGCCAATCACTCTCATTTTCGAAAAATGGTGCTCCTGCTGATGCAAATAGAGATTGCCATGCTGCTGTTGAGTTGTTATTATTAAATGGCTCCGGTGCCTGCATTGCTGGTAATCCTCCGTTATTGTACGTACTATTTGAACCTGTATTACTTTCCCAATCTGATACAATTGCGTGCATACTCATGGGTGATGGTTGCGGTTTAGGTGGAGATGGGCGAAAAGTGGACGGTGTAGTAGTGGTGTTGTTAGCAATGTCGTTTGATACATCGTTTGCTGACTTTGGCCCGTCTTTGTTTGCCCCAGTAAGTTCCATCAGTGCCTGTATTAATCCCAAACTAGTCTTCGGGATACAGTGTACAGTCTTTGCGAGGGGCTTAATACATTCTTCTATACTAATATTCACATAAGCTTTTGCTGCTCTTGCAACTTCAGGGTTTGAACTAGTTGAGTTATATACATGTATAAGACTAGCTTGGAATATGGCATAACCTAGGTAGTACTGAATAAGTATGTTTAATACAATACCAGTTTCATCAATTACCGGCAAAGTTAACACCGAAACAAACAACAGCAGAGGCAGATAGTCTTCTCGCGATGTCAACTATACTTTTTGCAGCTGTAGTACAACACTCGTTTGCCCTGTCAAATAGCTCAGGTAATACTTCGCTCCTGTTTGCCACCAAGAAAATACGATAGAGTAAGATGAGGACAAAGTGATAGCAAATCATCAAAGGGCCGGCCTCTTCAAATTTTATATTGCCGTGGTTTAAGGCTGTATTCATATCTTGCAACTCAATCCGTAAATGGTTAGGTAGTTGCTGTAGCCAGTCATTCAACATGAAATGTATACTCTGTACTGTATGATACGTCTGCATGCTTTTGCTTCCGTGAGATTTTGCTTTAGGAGAATAAATACGAGATAACACCTCGCCCAAGATGCCCGAAAGCTTGACAAAGTTTACAAAAACAGTATAGTCATTGCCATTATGCGTGATATCAGGCAATTCAATGTCACAGTCGGCATCAGAAATAGCTAAAGGTCGTCCTAACACAGCACAGCACCACCTATCTGTGATATAAACGCAATACCACAGCCGTTTACGCGCCTCAGTCATTTCTTTTGTCAGTGGTAATTTTTCCATGGTTCTGTGTAACCCAAGTTCCTGTGCCTTCAAATATGTCAGCTGGGGGGAAATGGTTGATTTTTATCGTTAGGTTACCATTCTAACTGCCATGCCTGCTCTTATCC
The DNA here is from genome assembly GCF_002708625.1 of Rhizopus microsporus ATCC 52813. Classification (NCBI taxonomy): domain Eukaryota; kingdom Fungi; phylum Mucoromycota; class Mucoromycetes; order Mucorales; family Rhizopodaceae; genus Rhizopus; species Rhizopus microsporus. Next base: position 170,365 of record NW_019671944.1, on the reverse strand, counting down.
AATTTCTGTGAAATGTTTTATATGTAGTTGGATATGTACAAATGAGCACTAATGCTTGAATAGTTGCATATCTTGGAGTCAAGTATTCTAGTCTCAAGATACTTGAAGTGTGCTCCCAAAGTACATCATAAAGTTGTTCTCGATCGACATTGTACTTTACAAATAAAGGATCGTCTATTGATAAAAGTGAGCAAGTGTGTGCCCAAATGGCGTACATCAATACTGTGGCTGGAGGAGGCTGGATTCTGCCGTAATAAGCGTCAAGAAAAGGCTGCTTATCAACTACAGGCAAAACGGCATGATTCAATTCGAAAAACCTAGAGATATACATATACATGAGAGACAATGAAACAAATTGACGTTAACATACTTTAAGATAAGTTCATCTAGTAATTCTTTAGGCGCAATATCAGAGTTGATTCGTGATTTGTCTGCTTCTACTTGTCCCATATGTTCAGCTAATGTTTTATCACATACAATCATCACATCGTCATCTGTTGTATTAATTTTACGGAATGCGACGGGGCCTTTATTTTCTACACCGGTGACACTAGATATCCTCGGATATTGATCCACTTTCTCAATGACTTCTTTATCTGTTGATAGAATATCTCTCACTAAATAATATCCAGATGAGCTGCCGAGGTAGCTGGCAGTTTTACTATGTTCTATAGATGCTGGTAATTCTACTATAGAAGGCTCGCGTCTCTTTCTAGGTGGTTCCTCTGGTTCATCTGCAGTTGATTCAGGTTTATCCTGATGTTGCATTTGTTCTAATAAATTTTCCATTTTCTTAAGTCTATTCTCCAGACTCTCAATGTAACTATGATACCATTTAAGCAAATTTTTGTACAAGCTTGATTATGTGTACTACATACCCTTTTGGAGGACCTCTCTTTTTCGTTGTCTACAGCAATGTAAGTTATTTGTTTCAAACATTAAAGGGGGAATGAATTTACATCATTAAAAGTGCACTCCCATCCATATTGTATACAAGCCTTACATTTCCTTGTCTCAGTCGCATCACATCTATTATATTTATGCATGAATGTAAAGTTGACTTAAACACTTTTTACATACTTTGTTTTCTTTCTTCGGCATATGTCACCTATTATTGAACACTGTTTAGAATTGAAATGAGGATATCATGGACATACTTTACAAGCTCTACTAATCCTTGATCTTTTTACTCCTAAAGGTGTTGACGTGGGTGAAGGCGATGGAGAATAAGTTGGTGTGATCATATCGTTCAAAGACTTCCAAGTCATTTCTTCTCCATTGTTTTGATTATCGTTCATAGCAACTATAAGAAAAAAAAAATATATAAAGAAAAAAGAAAAAGCAAGTGAGAAATCGGATAGAATCAAATACAATTTTCCTAAAATGATACTCACTTGAACACAAATATCGGAAAAACTTTTTAACATGTGGCTTCTGTAATTGAATGACAGATTGAAAGGCTAAATACATTATCCATTACACTTTTTTTTACTGCAACGACATTTTGTCAATGAACAGATCGAATATGACTTCCTTTTTTGGAATCATTTTTCGTCAATTGACTTTGAGACCTTTCCCTCAGAGTGCAAAAAGAGTTTTACCAAAAAAAAAGCGCTCAGTGAATATTTTACTTTTAAGCAATATTAACTGATGGCCTGATATATTTTACATCTTGGTTCATATTGTCGTCAACAAATAACCAAAAGGTACTCTTAGTTTGACGTGTTTGATGAGATAAATCATTATAATAGCTCGAGTATAATCTTATATTTTACTTTCTATTTCTTTACGTGTCCGATAATGATAAATAATCACACTAAAGAGACCTACTTTATTAGTCATCGACGTTATAGACCATGTACAATGTAAATTTTTGGAGTGGGTGACTATGCACTACTCATAAAAGATTTAAAAAAAGAGATATGTGTATGTCACTATGAAAATAAAAGTTTACGTAGAAGGTAAAAAACATATATACACACATATACTATTCAAGCCTAGTAATTACTAAAGCTTTCAAAAAGCAATTCAAAGATACATTCTATATACTCAACGAATGAACATTGAAGCTTCCTTATCAGGATTCATTGATTTAAATAAAAACTTGATTGCTGAAGAATTAGCTGTACAAGAGAGAACTATAAAAGAAGTCAAGTTGTTATGGGGAAGTAAATTTGCAAAAGTTGCACTTCAAAAGTTGCAAAGAAGAGAATTTGTTCTAGACTTTGAAAAAATTGATTAGCATGATATTGAACTAGGAATTGGAAAAGCTGAGCAAGAAATAAGAAGGACAAGAAGCAGAACCGCTTACGAAGCCTTCAAGGAGGAAACAGAGATTGTCGCGTCTACCATCCGAAAGAGACAGTTGGAAAAAAGTTCAAGTAAAATCAGTAGGGTTTTATTTTTTCTTATCCTTTTTTTTCCACATGGTTAGCGTTCAATGCAAATGTCTGTGGCTGATGCTGACAATGCTCCGGTCACTTACGATGAAAATAGTTTGCTGCCAACGGCGACTTACAGTGTGGTTTGTAGAGAGCAAAAATAACAAAAAAATAAAATACAATATTAAGAATAAAATGAATAGTGCTAATTATAAGAATGGCTTATTTGGTGCAAATTGATGTTGTAATTGTTTATTGATAGGCATTTCATAAGATAAATTAAACAAGTAGAAACAGGCCATATTGTATAATTGGTATGCTTTAGCGAAGCCTATCTTTTCTCTCTCTTTCTCTCCTTTTGAAAGAGAAAGAATAACTAAAAAATAAGTACAGGTGTAAGCAAAAGCACGTGTCCTATTTGTCGAGAGGGTTATCCATATCCGTCAAACGAATAAAATTAATCCAAACATCAAAAAGGACAACCACCCTGCGTGTCTTGCTGGTAGCTCCTTACACAGCTGTTTCGCTGGTCGGTTGACTATCCCCGTGTGGATCATAACAGAGGGTACTATAAATGATTCCACCCTTATGCTTTATTTGCTCAGTTGTCGAGAGGGTTATCCTTATCTTTAAAAGAAGAAGATTAGCCCAAACATCAAAGAACAAATAAAAAGGATGAGGGCAAAAAATGAGGGAGACAAAGAGGCGATTTGATTACTTACTTGTGTTTGATGCCATTTGGGAGAAAAAAGGAAGAAAAAGGGAGAATGTTCGCTAGGAATTTATCGAAGCAATGTCATTAGTTGTTTGAAATACCAATTTTCATAAAGCTTTAAAGCATTTGAATGTAATATCAAAAAGAAGGGAGGTTCTGTGACATTATATTAATTACAAAAAAGCAATAGAATGGTCTTTATAACATTTTGTTCTTTGCTCTTCTTTTTATCACTTGGTCATTATCGCTTAATTTGAAACATAAAATGTCTGACTTTACTGACATTGATTTCTCTGACATGTAGCAACAGTTACAGACTACTCAGGCACTTCTACAATAGCTATTGCAACAATAACAACAGCAACCAGAATTTACCAGCAACAATATGGATGATGAAATTAGACAGCTCCCTTTTGTAGAATCAAAATACTTCCGAACAGAAGGACTTAACCACCACAGTGCCAGACGCACATCATCGTATGAACCAAGATCAAAAAAGAGAGAATAAAATGCTAAACATCGCCAATTTGCCCTCTCAGCAGCCTTTATACCACTAGACGCGTTAACACATGAAATTAGTACAGAAGCCGATAGCCCAAATATACAAGATACATATTAGAAAATGAATACTGCATGTTAGCAACGTCTTAACTCAGTAAAAGGAACAATGTCGCATCCAAGACAGTTAGTCCTGAATTCCAAGCAACTGGTATGGATTTTCAAGACCGTATGCCATTATCAAAATTTCAATGTCCATATCCCAGCAGCATATTGCACGTAAAACTTTAGATAACGCACAAAGGCGCAGATCCCCATTGTTTTATCAGCAGAGTCTACTGCCCCAGCACAGTAGTTTCAACGTAACACCTACAGCAACAATAAAAGCCAATATAGTGTTTACGCCAGCCAGCGACAACACTAAAACCAAAAGTCCGCTTATCCAATATGACCACAGCCAGTAGACGGACGGATAAGCCAATCTTTACCAAATGGATGTGAATTTCAAACAGTTACTGACTAAACAGGGCTATTAAATACCCTTTTCACAAGTTCTCACTACTTTCAAGTACATTGTTCCTTATTCACAAGAACAAGCAACGTTTCTAGAGCAGACGATACAAGAATTACTAGAGAAATCAGCTATAGAGAAAGTCAACCCAACCACACCAGGATGTGCAGCTCAATATTTGTAATCACCGAGAAGACAAAGGCAAGCGATCTGCATTCGATCTGCGTTTTCCTGTTGCAAAGCTTGGATAGGAAGATACAGGTTCTCTGAATCATTGCTTAATGGAGTGATCACAGCCTTTCTCATAGGGAGATATCGTTTTATTTCTAAGTAAAGAACAATTACAAGCCCAAGAAAGCACTAATGCATGGTGCGGAAAATAATAAGTAATTATCCGAGAGAATGTCTCAAGGAAAAGCTGTAAAGCATTTGGGTGACCGCCGAAAGGGCGCGACATGGCGCCAAGAACAATTCAACGATATGACCAATATTCTTTATTCCCTTGACAAGCCAATAATAGCAACTGTTGTATGGGTGGATTGACATCATCAGAATTTAGGTAAGATTTGTGCAGTTCATGATAAGTAGACCCACTTTTTTGTTGGCGTCTAATTAACCAAAATGGTTTAGCGTTATGACTTGCCTATTTATGCACATCGTATTACCACGTGTATCACTCCAACACCAGGCTATGCACAACTTAACTCCCCATCGTGATTCGCAATTGGTTGAGAAGCAAAGCTGAAAAAGCTTGCGTACGCTTTGCCGCGTATCATCCTCGTCCTCACTTTCTTTAGAGTTCAAGGAGCGTCTTGCGTGTGTATACGTTCAGTTCTGATCTCGATTAGCACGCTTAGCTGATGACTAGGTATTCTGTATAAGTTGCCTTTACCATTTTTCAGAACTTATTGACATGGGAGAGCATCTACCAAGTGAAAGTCGAAGGTGACAACACGAAATAGCCAATTAAAGAAAGCCTATCTAGTTAATATAATTACTATAAAATTCCTTTTTTGACAAGACGGGCCCATTTTCCAAAACGGCGGACGCCATCCGCCTTTTCTTTACTGTTTCTCTCCAGCTTCAATTGTAATAATGTCCAAGAATCGGAATTCAGCAGTGAAAGCCGAGTCTGCAGCTTTATAACTGTAAATGCTAAACAAGTTGATGACGTGTAAAATAGGTTCTTTATTAAAAAGAAAGGCTAGATATTATTAAGCAAGATTAAATGAAAGGCTTACTAGAAAGAAGCTATGACCATTATTTAAATGTGGCGTTGTCAGTGTGGTTATAGGCATTGCATTCAAAATGCTTAGCTTGAGAGCCAAGTGGTCCATAGAAGTTTACTGCAAGGATATCGACTGTGAAGACAGCTTTGTGCGGCGATAGTTGACATTAAGCTTGAAGAAAAATACACACGACAGATACGACTCTAAGCACAGGGAGTACTAGCTCTTACTGCATTGTATTGTGTCGTCTTTCAGCTGCTTGTTTTGCTTACCTTCCGTTTACACACCCTATGCAGTCTAAAACTCCTCTCGAGTATCTCCGTCATGATAAAAGCACATCATTTTGTTTCTCATTGGCAATTCCAAGCTTGCTCTACATTGCTTCCCTCACATGGTTCGGCAATTACTTTCTCACAATTTGTAATGATTTTTTTAATCGTTTCCTTTCAACCTTTTCCAAAGCTCCGTCTGCTTTACAGATAATCTCTGTTTGACCTCACAGCACTACCATTCATTTCTTCTATGTTTGCTCTGTCAAGTAAAGCAGCTTGGCGCTCTGTCAGGATAGCTTGTTTAAACTTTATACACAGTACAAGCCTCGTTTTGAAAAATTCCATTTTTGCTGTCCTAGGGAAACGGGACAATGAAGAATGTTTATCCTACCTGCGCCACGATTTCATTTCTCGTGACATTTATTAACAAAAATGCAGTGTCAATGTCATCAGTGTTCATAAATGTTTATTGCCAAGCACTTGTCAGATGACTCTTTTTTATATTTGCCTAATAAACATGTAAAAAAGAAAAGCCACAGCAAGTAGCATGCTTACAAAAATGACCTATAATTAGTTGCTTAAATAGTTATGCATGAAGAAGAAGAGTTCAATCGTATTTATAGAATGGACATCATGAATAACTTGCAAAACTGTCTTTCATATTTCTAAAAATGTATATATTTATTTAGCAAATACCTGTCTAGTATACTTGAGTCACGAAAGAGAAACATTTACCTTTTCGTTCTGTCAACAAGCCTGTTGTGCCAAGTCTATATGCTTTATACTAACACTTTTTAGTTATTTGCGCCATTTATTAGTAAGCATTAGCCTGTCATATGATCATACATGAGCAAGAAGAGAGGGCGGGAATATTAAAAAAGTGCTTGTACTATCATTATGCATTATCAAGTAACTATCCCCTTCTTCTTGCATCACCCTAGAAATTACGCATATGGTTACTGCAATATAAAGTTAGCATAATAAACTATATTATTCAATGTCAAACTATTAAATGATTTATTTATTCAAAAATATTAAATATATATATGTATATATGTAAGTAAGCCATAACAAAACAACAATAAACAAGCAAAGAAAGAAAAGGAGGGAGGGGAATAAAATGAATACAGCTAAGCGTGTATACTAATTGTAATAATAATAATAATAATATATATATATAATATATACACACAAAGTTATAACAAGACAACATCTGACGGTTTAACAAAAACACCTCGATTTGGTGATGTGGTGAAATATCGTTTACCATCTATGGAACCGTCATTGGTACCGACTATACAATGGCGTAAATAAACTATATATGGTATTTTTTGATTTTTGATTCATTACCTCTTCTATCCAGTTCAATACCCAACATGTATTCAGCATGCTTAGATCGTTCACCTTCTTTGATTGGTATTTTACCAACATAAGCTATTGTACCAGTCGTGATAATCGGTCTATTGAGCAGTTGCACTTTTTGGCCAATCTTAAAATGTTGACCAAATAAGAGAAAGGAAAAACGTGTGCGTATTAATTTGATATTCCAGCCGAATGCTTGGTGGTATGACTTTCTTTTATTCTCTTGTGTGCTGGTATTTTGTTTTCGTCTAATATCTTCCTGATCTGTTGTCAGCACACTAGGATGTATGGCGAGATCTATATACATAAATTAATCAAATGTAAAAAGTAAAATAAAGCCATTAGTACCTTGAGATAGTGAATCAATAACACTCTTGTCTATTAGATTTAACTTTCTCATTGTAAACAAATTGGCGCCAATGTATTTAACCACTTTATCTTTAGCCATCTGCAATATTGATTTCACTCGACTTGAGTTTTGAACTGTATCTCTGCACATCAGATGCTTGACAATGCCTTTATAGAGTAAAGAGGCATTCCGTTCATTCATTTGACTATCAAGCACAATGGATATCACGTATATTAAAAAGTCAAATGAATAGATAACTCCGTCAACACAGGAGAGTAATTTAGGATATTTTGTACAGTAAAAGTCAAAATCATTTGCCAAAAGATGAGATCCTGTTTTGACTACTTTGTTGATCGTCATTTCTAGTAATGTCGTATCAAACTCGTTCTTCTTTTTTTCAAGTAACTGTTCAGCTAAAAAGCAACCATAGAGTGACTCAATTGCATTATTTTTGTTCACATGATTAAGTAAGCCATTTTCTAAATATTCATGGAGGGATTCCATTTCTGGATTCTGCGTGAGCAATAATACCATAGAGCGACTAGACCAAAATGTGGGGAGAGCCTTTTCGGGATCTTGTGTCAACAGTTTCACAATCGCTAGAGTCATCTTGCTCAGACGGATATCATCTTGTTGATTAGGACCAGTAAATGATAAAAGGAGAGGAACAACCAAAACGCAGTTCTCACAGTAGCAGTTGAAGCCATGCGTCAAATGGGTTGTGATATGTTGCTCAATGGTGATACACAATTGTTCCATACCGAGATAGTCTGCTGCGAGATACAATGACTGAATTAACTCTAAATCTTTATCGTCATGTTCGAGAAGTAACGTTTTGGTATACATATAATAGAGAACAGCATCTAATACTGAAGCACTGAACATTCCACGGGGTAAGAATACAATGGATGCCTCTGCTTCTTGAAATTGACTGTTGAAAATAGAGTTGAAATAATTGGAGTTGGCTCTTAGAACGTCTTTATGGCACGACCATCGAATCTTTTCAGGAACAGAGGAGAAACTGTCTGTAGATGATTCGGCAGCTGTCGGACTTGAACTGTTGCTTACTGCATATATACTTGGATTGCTATTATTAGATTCCGGGGTTAAAGCCAAGATAACGTTGGGCGGCGACGTATCTATAGAATCAATAGAGTACTTTCGCATATTAAAGAGAAAGAGAAAAATAAAGAAAAATAAAGAAGAATAAAAGAAGAATAAATAATAAAAAAAAAAAACCATGTTATATTTTTTTCATGAATCTGCGCGCAAGTTGAATTTAAGGTTATACAAACACTTTAACTTTGCTGTCCGAGCCGCAAGCATTACACTTGGATGGCATGAAGCAAAGACTGGAGTATATAAAAAGTGGCATGTTACAATGGAACCAAACTGCAGGTTATGTGCATTATTATCCTTTCACTTTTGATACAATGTAGATCTTTTTTTTTTATAAATCACTTTTTATAGCTTAAATTGCTCATCTGAATTCAAATAAAGAAATGAGCCATTATAAGATTTACAATTGTGTATTTCATTTTCTTCAATTTGTATTACACCAGCCCAAACAAAATATGATTTAGAAATATGATTTATTGAGGCTCAGTAAGAAAGGATGAGACAAATAAAGGAGTTCCCAGCAAAAAAACAAAAAAAAAAAACATCCTTTTACGGTCATTCCCAGTCTTATATGCTTATTCGTCCACGTATTCCATTTTGGGTAACTTGAACAAAACAATCACGCTGCTATCAAGTGTCATAAACAAAGAATAGTTACAAGATGTTTGAAATACTGTTTTGATTATGTACCAATATCATGGCTTTTATTTTCTCTGAAAGTACTATCTGTCGTGATTGCCCATCTTGTGATACCTGATGACAGTAACTATTGGTAGATCCATAAATGTAATAAACAAACGGGAAACGATAGAGTCATAATCTCTCTCTCTTTTTTTTACTCTACGGAACTCTCTGAGCCGTCAAACACTAGTATGTCTATGCATAATTGATTATATTAATCATCATAATTAAAAATGCGTTATATCCTTTTTTTCAAACAATATATCTAAAAGTTTATATCTAGCGTTGCTCAGAGATAAGGATTTATATATTGAATATATATTGTAAAATTGACAGGAAATGGCGCCGAAAAGGCAATCGGGTGAACACGATATGATACTTGTATGTCCTCCCTCCTATCTCATGCTTTTAATCTTTTGAACAGAACGGCCGCAGTCATTTCCGGGGGCTGTCGTGTTTGATCATTGATCATACGTATATTTCTTTTTGGAAATGACACAGAAGCATTAAAATCTGTTTATAAAAATATGCTTTCTTGAGCAAATAAGTCTAAAGAAAAAGGAAACGAGGCAAATAATATATGCTTGCATAAAACAATTCTCTCTCAGATGCTGTAATGCCACTCTAATTTTTATCATTAGGCATAAACTCTAAAATAGAATAACGTCAATAGTCAAGGTCATGTGCCTGCTCTTATTTTAAAGAGGACCGTCTTTTTCGGATCATTCGCCTTTATTGGCATCGAATCCGTAATTCTTGTCTACAGCCTGGGGAAGAGTAAAGAAAGCAGCAAAGATGAATCATATTTTTTTTCTTTATTGACCCTTTTTCCCTCTTGTGTACAAAAACCATGCCACGCCGGCAACTGCGGCTATAGCACCTAATGCCACAATAGCACCAATAACATCGTCATTATTCTTGCCGCTACTCGATCTCTTTGCTCTTTTGGCTCTCTTCTTTTTCTTCTTTTCACTTGCATCAACAGCATCTTTTTCTTTTTTCTCTTCCTTTGTAGCATCCCAATCAATGATCTTTACCCCTTCAGGAACAACTAATGTATTGGTAGTGTCTAGTTTAATAGCTCTACCAAACCATTTGCCGGCTGTCCAAACATCGCGTTCAACGCCCATACCATTAGCATACAATATACCAATGTTATAGCATGCCTGTGCATGACCAAGCAGAGCAGCTTCCTTCCAGTAGCGAATAGCCAAATCAGGGTTAGGATCTACTACGGTAGTAGAATGAATTGACTGTCCCTCTGGATGAGATCCATACAAGTAAATTAAGCCTGTTTGAAATGCTGAGCTACAGAAATATTTTTCATCACGCGTGTGAGGTGCGTGATTGCGTAACTTGGACCTGGGAATGTGATCTTGATCTAGTACTGAAAAATCGACATCAATTCTAGGCGCTGTGATTGTCATACAACGGTTATAATAATAAAGAGCACTTTGGTAATCCTTTTCGATATCTGCCTCGGGTAAACCGCTTCCATAGGTTGTTCCAACAACATAACATGCAAAAGGATCGGGTCCATTACTGATATTTGTTCCAAGCTCCTTTTCAACACAATCAGCAGCCTTCTTGTACCATTCGAATGCTTTCTTGCTATCTTTCTCGGGCACTGTCTTTGCAACTGTTGTCTCTTTATTTATCTATAAACGCATTGTAGTTTATTTCTACATGGGTCATTATCGCTTCTTACCTCATATAATCCTGCAACCTTGAGCATTGAAGCCGTATGACCCCTTTCAGCTGCCGATAGATAATAACTGAGTGCTTTCTATAAAGAGGTTAAATGAGGGAGATTATGATATTGCGCTTTTTCTTTTTTACTTACCACAAGATCACCCATACGCACTTCAAACCATTGAGCTAGCAAATAAGATGATGTAATATCAAGAGTATTTGACTCATGATGTGGACCTGAAACAGGCACAACCCACTCTATTGTATCATCCTCCTTCTCCAAGTGAATAGTCAAGACTCTATACTTTGTTTTTTGTAAATGAGGTGGGGTCGACACAGAAGGTGGCGTATGCAATAAGACAGGTGAAGCAGGCTGCGACGCTTCAGCTTCAGACATAGGAGGTGAAGAGCCCAAGGCACCTGTCTGTGCAATCAAGTCTGACATTTCTGATAGTCCTGTATCCACTGCCTCAGGCAAGATCATGGATGAATTGGGTGAATGATTAGGTGAAGACATGAATGCATAAGAAGAAGCAATAGACAGACTGGGTGAAGCTGTCAAAGAAGAAAATGGTGACATGGAATTCTTTTCCAACTGCCATAGTGATTCAAAGTGATTAATGGGTTGATATAACTTGGCCTAAAACATAATCATTAGCTTCAAAAAGGAGAGAAACAATACTTTTGAATATTTGACAAACGTACTTGAAAGACAGGCTCTTGTCCTTTTAGTCCTGCCTTGACATAGTATCTCTCAATTTTGATCTCCAAATCTTTGGCCTTGGAAGAGTCGGGAACAAGAAATGTAATTGTTACTTGATCTCTGCTTTGACTCCAAATGTAAGTGTTTGTTTGTAGTTGCTCGTCATTGTCCGTCATTGCTCTTGTGACAATTACAACAAAGTGTATGTGCACAGTTTGTGACCCTTTGAGATGAGATTAAATATATTGAATTAGAAAAAGTCACAATATTCATTTTAAGCTAGTAATACGCCGCATTATGTAATATTCTTGAACCTGTATAGAAAACACGACCTGTTGGCTATTATATCACTAATAGTCATGAATAATGATATATAAGTAAAAACGAATCGATTAATAAATACAATGCATTGCCCTTTAAATATACAAACACATGTACTTTATAACTTTTTCTCAGAAAATGATAAACAGGCTGCCATCAAAAAGAAAAAATGGTAAAAGAGGATATTACAAAATGAATTTATTAGAGAAAAACAATATATTTTGAACAAAAGACATGTAAAAGCATCAATAACGTGTTGATTCACATTTTATTATTTTTTATACATTTAAAGAGAGGCTCAACTACTGCAAGCAAACTAGTAAAAGGTAAGATCTAATAAAAATTAGCACATCTACTCTAATTCCCCCCCCCATTTCTCTCTCTCTGGTGTATTTAATATAAGTTAAAGAAGCAAATGTGTTGATTTTTATTTCTTTTTACGCGAATTTGAAAAAAAGCAAGATAGAAAAAAAAAAACTTCGAAACTTGCCTTGTAATAAAATACGTCGATATATATATCATGCTTTACTATTCACAATTCATTCAATTGCAAATAAACAGTAAAGCAGAGTTTTAAGCTCGGTGCTTACGCGGGTTATTACTCATATTGTCAAAAACTCCCTTTATCTAACTTGATAAGGTGTAATAATGAGCTGATGTCAAAAAGTCAGAAAAATAAAGTTACCCTGCTTTTCAATGACAACATTGTGAAGAATACAGAAAAATAAAGTTACAGTAATTAAACATGACTTTATTAAAAATGAAAATAAAAGCTTTATCGTTCACCTCCGCAAGATCCAAAGCATAGATTCCATTCATTAATTGAAGCATTTCAAAAGCAACATACAATTTGCTTTTGTTAGTAAGTTGTCCAAAGTATATATAATCAGTAGTTGGATATAAACTGTATAATCTATCCCCTCCTTTTTTTTTACAAGATTGATAAAAGTACAGGGTTTGCCTCGGAATGATAAAGATTTCTACTTTTTCAAGACTCAGAACCCAGAAAATCAAAACGTGGATTATGGACACAATCCAGAACTATCTTGATCTTGCTTTGCAATATCATACAAGTAAGAAAGGGCTTCTGTTTTATAATATTATACAAGATTATTAATCATCTTTTCCTAGTCTTTTATCTCTCAATCATTCTGAACATATCTACTTGTTCAATTCCATAATATGTCGAGAGTGATCAATGCCGCGATTGTTTGAACAAATTCTGTGTCAATGTATATTTGATTGTGTAACTTACTGTAACGCCGTTGCTGCATGTAAACCGTAGCTTTATATGCCCATTGCTTGCTTATACGTGCAATTTGCAGCCATTGCCTTGAGCTGTCTTGTGCCTTTTCAATTATACGATGCCTTTATGTACCTTTGTATCCTTTATCTTGCTCCTATAACGTATTCTGTAATATGTGAGTACGATAGCAAACACATGCACTCACAAATAATTAATTATTAATATATATTTCACTTGTATACTGATTCATTCTCAGACATCTACTGTCAACAGTTATCTGATTTCTTCTATAGCAGAATTCAATATAAAAGGAGGACACATATTCTTTATCTTTTTTCAGAATCAATCTCGTTTTATATTCCATCATGGTTCAATTCGCCTCTTTGACTACTTCTATTGCAACTATCTTGTTGTTCTCTCTTGGCTTTAACGAAGTGGCTGCTGGAAAGACATGTGTTGTTGCCAAGAGCAAATCTGACGACGCCGTTACTATTACTCAAGCATTCAACAATTGTAAGACAGGCGGTACAGTCTATTTCCCAAAGGGCAACACTTACTACCTCAAGAGTATGGTCTCTATCTCTGGTGTTAAGAATGTCAATGTCAATTTTGCTGGTCAACTTGTCTTGCCTCCTTATGATAGCAAGTTCAAGGGCAAGGAATCATATATTGAAATCAAGGGTGACAACATTCACTGGTCCGGTGGAGGAACCATCACTGGCAATGGCCAAGCCTGGTAAAAGATATTGATTACCTTCATTTTTTCTCGACTAATCAAATGAGAAAACAATAGGTACGACAAGCAGGATCATACCGCCCCTACTGTTCTTCGTATCAAGGCCACTAATTCTGTCTTTGGTAATTTCAAGATCTACAATGCTCCTAGAGCTCATATGGCCTTGACCAGTGCCAACAATGTTGTTCTTGAAAATATCTATCTTCATACCGTCTCCTCAAGCAAGAACCCTGCCAAGAACACTGATGCTTTAGATGTTTCTTCTTCTAGCAACATTGTCTTTAGAAACTCTGAGCTCAACGTTGGCGATGACTGTACTGCTATTAATGGAGGTAAGTGCATTGTAAGTAAACACATGGCTTGCTTTAACAATCTCAGGTGTCAACAATATCACCTTATCTCACATCACCTGTAACGGTGGTCATGGTTTCAGCGTTGGTTCTCTTGGTAAAGGTGGCAAGACTGAATACGTCAAGACTGTTCGTGTTTTGAACAGCGTCTGTAACAACTGTCAAAATGGTGTCAGAATCAAGACATGGCCTGGCGGCAAGGGTGCCGTTCAAGATGTCAGTTATAGAAATGTTGAGCTCAACAATGTTGAAAATCCAATTATCATCACTACTCATTACTGTGACAAGAATCAAATGTCTTATTGTACCAAGAATAAGGATACTTCTTTGTCTATTAGTCATGTTGCATTCCACAACATTCATGGGTAAGTGATTTTTTTTAGTATCCGTATTATATCTAACACAGTGCTTGCTCAGATCTGCTGCTAATGTCAATCACCCCATTGTCAGCATTGACTGCTCTGCAAAGGCACCATGCTCTTACGTCACTTTAGATCAAATCAATATCAAGAAGGCCAGCAAGACCACCAAGAACGTCTGTAACAACGTGTCCAACTCTAAAAAGATTTCTTACTGTGCCTAAGTTCATTCCCATAAACTCGTTATTATCAATAAACACTTTACTTTTTATCATATATAAAATAGCTTTACACTATCACAATACACGTGTAACCAACAGACAATAAATTTGATGTTCTACAACAACAACTATTTATAACCTGTTTTGGCAGGCTGCCTTTCCTTTTACTTCTATTTCATAAACTAATGGCGCCAATGGTAGAAACCAACAAATCACGAACAACAACCTTGAAAAAACTTGCAAAATGGACTCCTTCTTCAAACACTTCTTTTAATAAAAAGGGTATCGCCAGCCCATTAAGTCCCGACGCACCATTTGTTCCTGTGCATTATGATCAGTTACAACAAGGTTCTTTATATATCATAAAAATTAAACAAGTGAGTCTCGCTCTTTTTGAAGGTAAAGAAATAAACATGAAAAAAAAGGAGGGTGCGTCTAATAGTAGCATGTATAGGATGGAATGATGATATGTGCTGCTTTTCGATTCTTCGTAAGATATAGGTATATGTAGAGAGAGGATTATTAATTATGATTTAGGTTCCGAGGTAGAGCCTATGCGATGGTCAGAAGCAAGGTAATTATATATATATAAGAAAAGCACAGTAGCTAAAGCATTAATTGTATAGACAGCTGCCAGGTGATTTTGACATATATGACGCATTTGATGAGTGTGGAAATCCGCCCATTCATCTATGGAGTAGATATTTGAAAACAAATGTTCCAAGCAATTGGTTCTATATGTTTGAAGAAGCAAGACTGAAACAACGTGCATGGTTTAGAGAACATGATGAATATATCCGACAGACCACAACGACCGAACAAGGACGAGACGTTCATTCTTCTTTATCCAATACAGACGTGTCCACCATGCTGTTGAGTCCACAGGAAAGCATTGTTTCTTCAGTGGTTGCATCAACCAATATTGTTGATCCTGGCATCCTGCACGAGGACACTTCTTTCACACCTACATCGCCTACGTTTGCAGATGGTGAGTCGGTAACCAGGCAAGCATCTACTCCATCTTCGCTCGTGATCGATAGGGAACAGATTCGCCGACACTTGGCGCCAGGCCAAGCGAGCGTGCTCAACAGACAATCCTCTGCTGTCGTAGGCTTACCAAACATAAACAGCACTATCAGTCAGACATCTAGCAAACGTGACGTGGAAAGTACGACTGTGGCAGAAGAAAGTAGAGTCGACAGGCTTGATCTCCAAGAGTATTCTGCCCAGCTTGACTTTCCTCATGACTCAGACCAATTCTCCATTCGATCTGATCTTCCAGGCAGCAGCAGTCCATCACTATCCATTCCTCCTTCAAAATCACGTAGTCGGCCGTCGATGAAAAAGATTATATGGAATTAAACCATTTTATTTAATGCTTCTACAATCCTCCACCTTCTCATTTCTTTTGCTACAGGAAGAAAATAGTTTATCAGATGATGTAGTTGCTCCTTTGATGTCACTCGATATTTTGCATCTGACAGTAGTGACATGAGTTTGGTTTCGTTATAAGGGCCTGATAACATCTGTCGTAGTATCGCTAGCTTTATTGGCCATAGATCGGGTGTGGGCTTTTTATCTGTTGGCTCTGGAAGTGAAACCAGACGAGGTCGTTTATGTGTCAAAGACTGGAGCTCTTCGGGTTCACTTTCATCAGATACGGCCCGTTTAAGTGTTTTGGGTTTAGTCTCATTGTCATTGTTATCGATTATCTTGGCTATGATAGGTACATTGGGTAAAATTGTCTCTGGAACACTAGGAAGTTCTGGTATAGAAGGGGTTCTGCTTGTTGTTGTTGTAATAGTAGCTGTCTCGGTTGGTCCATCCCAAAATACTGTTTTTAGATTATCCAATACTTCCATTAACTCATTACGCTGCACATCAAAGATGTTGTCGCACAAGTGTTTAATTGACTATAATGAATGTTTGAGAAATGACATCAAAGGACATGCTTTTTTTTTTGTTTTACTTTATCAGGTGCACTGGCATCAATGAGTCCAAATGTGTCCATAAACTATAAAAGTTAGTAAACATGCAAAGACACATTGAAAATTATTGCTTTACCTCTGATAAAGAAGGCAATGTTGATTCACTCATCATTTTATTATTATAGAGGGAAAGAAGAAAAAAAAAAAAGAGAAAAAATTTACAAAAAGGTACGAGTAAAGGGAATACATGTATGTACTTTTCTTTAAAACATATTCAAAACAAACATCCTTCAATAAGAAGAAGTAATAATCAAAGAAAAGAGAGAAAAAAAAAGAGACAACCATGTAGTTTACAGTGTTTCTTTTTTGTTTTCCAATTACAATACAAATTAACTGATAATATAATAGATAAAGAAAAAGATTTAGTCGTCTCGTCTTGCTGCATCACGAGCTGCTTTGATAAGAGGTGCAAGTGAAGGCAAAGGATCGGCTAATTGTAAGAAGGGATGCTTTAACATTTCTGATGCAGATGGTCTTCGATCAACTTCGACTTCTAAGCATTTAGCTAAAAAGTCTCTAAAAATAGGTGAAAGTGCTTCAGGGTTTTGTAGTTTAGGTGTTCCATTGTTGGCAATCAAATAAAGAGCACGAAGAGGATTTTCGTTCAGATAAGGAGGTTCGCCTTCTACCATTTCAATAGCCATGATACCAAGTGACCAAATGTCTACTTTAGGTCCGTATTCTTTCCTAGTTACTACCTCTGGTGCCATCCAGTAAGGTGTGCCTACCATTGTTGTACGTTTTGATTGCATTTCATTCAATTGAGCACAGAAGCCGAAATCAGCTATGATAAAGATATGAGACGTTGTATCACCACAGAGTAAATAGAGAACTTACTTAATTTAATATCACCATAGAGACTCAAAAGAATATTGTCACTCTTAATATCACGATGAATAACCCCCTTTGAATGTAAATGTTGAAGACCTTCCAATACTTCATAACAAACAGCAGCTATCTGTCCTTCCATCATCATGTTGTTTGTTACCACGTCTGTAAGTGAACCACCTTCCATGTATTCCATAATAACCCATAAATCACCACGCCACAGATACGAGTCGATAAAGTTGACGATATTTTTGTGCTTTGATTCCTTCATGACAAGGATTTCGTTGATAATCAATTCTTTCTTGGGTTGTTGTTCAAGATTCATCTGTTTGATAGCCACAGGATAATCACTTCCTTCGGTATAAGCAATATAGACACCACCAGAGGCACTATAGTAATATGAGTATATACAACAGTAATAAACTTTTCTTACCCTTGACCAATCTTTTTCATATTTTTGTATACCAAAGTAGGATCAGCCTCGATACAGATGGTTTTTAATTTTGCAATCACTTCACTATCCTTCATAGCATGCTTTTTTTCCTTTACACGTTGTTTGACAGTACCAGGTTGTCCTGTGAGTTGGGATGGAGCAGGTTTGTTATTATTATTATTATTATTTTCTTCTCGTCTATCTCGTTGTTTAGCACTTAGTTTTCTCTTGATATCATAATCTCTTGCGGCGTGTGAACTACTTGTGTTGGTACTGCTTTTGGACATCAATCTCTCTTGTTGCTTTAATTGCTGTAATTGAAGTTGTCTTTGATACAATTGTTGATGATATACTATAAAGAATATTAACAATAACTCTCCTTTTGTTTTTTGTTTACTTACATTGTTCATCCATCAATCGTTCGGGTGCACTCGTTTTCTAATTCAACAAACCATGTGTGTGAATAGAGTATAAACACTGGATATATATAGTCTTACCTTGTATTCAGGCAATACAGGAAGTATTTGTTCATTAACATGGTCATTGTAATCTTGCTGAAGAATATCACGATCATTAATTGCATGCGCTCTTTCCATTTTATGGTAAACAGATTCATCATGGTCCCTGTTCTCTTGATAGAAGCCGATGGCATCCAAGACAGCCTATACATGTATATTATTATTGTTATTATTATTACTACTACTATTAAAATTTATTTTTCTTACCTGAGGATTTTGGTATTGTTCTCGTTTAGTGATGCCACTGTATTGAAGTAATGTTTGCCATTCTTGAGGTAAACCAGTAAATTCACCTGTACTAGCATCAAATCCAACATGTGTAACATGCTTTGCGTTATAAGGGCCTGATATTTCCATTTCTTTTTCTTGATCATTAGATTGCTTGTCTTTATTTAGCAAGTCTACATTAATAAGGTGAGTATGTAAGAGGATACAGAATTTTGTTTACCATTAAAGCTTCCAACAAACTTATCAAAGACACCTTTAAACGTTGTTCTATCTCTTGGTTTTCCTAATGCACCACTAGGCAAGTCTTTAAGAGGAAATGGTTGTGGAGAATCATCACTTTTGGGACTAGATGACTGTGGAGAATATTTCAATTGAAGGTTTTGAGTGGTTGAAGTAGGGAGAGGAGGAGGAGAAGGTGATTGCTTTCGATGGTGTCCTTTACCAACTGAATTAGATCTATCGCGCTTTGAGGATAATGTCCTTGATAGGAATGAACTCGGTTTATTGTTTGGACTTGTAGTCTCATTATTTTCCATTGATATATGCTTATGATGACGGCCTAGATATCATTCAATAAAAATGATGTGTATTAATATATAATAACTAACCTAATTCTTTCTCGGAGAATATATCGGGTGTCGTAGGTGCACTCTCTGATGACCGAATGTTTAGTTTGTGCAGATGACTTGAAAGCGATCTGGAAAGTCCATTTGGATTACTTGGTGAAGACATCTTTAATCAATAGCTTTTTTTTTCCAAGAGAGGAGAGATATAAAGAGAAGCTAAAGAAGGGGGAGAAAAAAGGGGGAAAGGGAAGTTATGAATAAAAAGTACGAAAAATGACCAAAAGAGATAAAAAGCGAGGAAAATAAAAAAAGAAAGAAAAAAAAAGAGGAGGGGGAATCTCTTCGTTATTACTTCACTTGACTTTCTGTGAAACATTTTTATTTTCTAAATTTGTATCTCAGTTAACCACTGAGCTTAATGAATAATTTCAACTTGAACATGAACTTCACCATTGCCTGAAGGTGAAAGTGGAAGCCAGCCATCAAATGGTTTACCTTCATTCACATAATTTGCTATATTTATGCTTGCTTCTCCAATGTCAACATCTGCCAATGTATTATGGTCCCTTACTACAAGTTCAAGGACAGATGAGCCAAAGACTTTGGTAGTAAACGTTTCGTTCCTGTTATATATAGTTTAGACACCGTTTCCATAGAAATATACTTTACTTACCATTCTGGTTGACATGTCTTTTTGATATACTTTGTCTTGTGAAGCGTATGTCGGCCGAGACGAACTCGACAGTAAGGATCACTTGTCTTGTCCCGATTCATTCCTTTTAATCCTCTGGCACCAATCAATGTTACCTTAACATTAACATTTCCTGTGCGACAAAAAAAAAGTAAGCAAACTGGTTCTTTCTTAATACTATCACTCACTTTCTTCAGCCATCGATCTACGTCCTGAGGTTGATTCAGATGAAGTGATAGATCCAATCACACTCTGTTGTAATTCTTGTGTATTCAATGTGTGTTGTTCACTGATAGGACCGGTAGAGCTCGTAGGACTCACAGGACCTACACTGGCTTCAGATGCCTTCTTGTTGTGACCACCAATTTTGCCAAAGCCACGACCAATAGCACCAATACCTCCATTGATCGCACCTCCAACCATTCTTGTGCCACCACCAACAAGTTTAGTTCCTCCTGTCAAGACCTTGCCACCTGCACCCACACCAAGACCGACGACATCACCAGCAATATTTGTACCGGAACTTAAAAAGCGTGTGGTTGATCCAATGAGAGAAGTGCCTTCACGCTTGCGTGCAAGCAATTGAGGCTCCCATTTCATTCTCAACACAATCCTACCTCCCGTCAAGGGCACATCGACCTCTTTGGCTGTAAATGATTCTAAATCATCAATGGGAATAACTCCTTCTGCAAGTAATTCATCAGATCCAATTTGATCCCAATCGAATATGCGAACAGAGAATTTAGCCTCCGTACGGCGTAACTAGAACAAAGATCGTATCAGCCCACGTTCTTGTTTAGAACAAGTCACTTACCACAGGAACAGTAAATTTCTCATCTTTAAAGACAACATTCAATTGCTTCTTGTATGTCTCTGTCTTGTATACCTTTTGTCCGTTGAGGCTAAAGACGGCATAGGGATCACTTGTGCCTGATTTATCTGCTGCTTTTAAACCAGAGGCAGATACCACGACGACTGTTAGATTGCCTTGATCTGTTTAAAAGATATCAGTTTCTGTTTGTGAAGTAACTATATTTCACTTACTTTCTAAACTTTCGCTACGATCTAATTTGAATCGAACTACAGGCGTAAACTTGAAACTCAAGTGAATCTTGCCTTCTGCACATCCCAGCAGTCGATACTCCTTGCTCTTGTCTTCTTCAAATGATCCATTCATAATCTCTTTCACGATATCTCGTACGGTGCTTGTGAAGAATCCAATACGCTCTTCTCCTTTATCGTCCGGTTTGCGAACATTAAGAACAAGACGAGAAAACTCCATTTCCTTCACAAAGGCATCACCTGTTTCATTAAAGTACAGTCGATCACCTTTCTGCTGGCTTGTACGGTATTGAGCATCGTTTGAGTCGACGAGTATTTCAGCAATGGCCTTTGTTTTGCTAGGTAACTGAATTTGATGAATCGTGACTGAAAGAACGCCGGATTCGTAAGATAACAAGTCGATCTTTTTATCTGCCGTATAATGAATGATCTCTCCATTAAGATCTTTTTCCACAACATCTTGCTCAGGCAATGTCGCTTTGGGAGCATCTACCTTTTCAGCGTCCATTTCTTCTTTCTTGCCTTCCTTGACTTTCTTGTCTTCTTTTTCTTCATCAGTGGCTTGCTTGGCCAAGGCAAGTGTAGGGAAGAAAGAAGCTTCATAGTTCAGCTGTCCTCTGCCTGTCTTTCTCTCATGACTGATCAATTCTACTGTTCGCTTTATGGCTGGAAGTGCTTCATACACGACTTGATCGTTTTCGTCCTTCTTTTCAGCAACAATGTCCTTAATCAAGAGTTCGCACATACCAAGGAACTTGTCCTTTTGAACGTCATTCCAATCCATAACCTCAAGCAGCAAGTCTTCTCGCATGGAGTGAATAGGCACATATAAGGCCGTATCCCACACAGGATCCAAGTTGTCTAATACAGCCTCAGTTTGCCCACGAGGTTGCATTCCCGACATCACCCGGACATAAGGGTCAGATTTACCACCCGTCAGGGCTTCTACGTTCTTAAGACCCTTGGCATGGTTCATCTTGACACGAACAACACCAATAGGGGGTTCTATAGTGAATTAGTTTAGCAGCACAAGTAATAAGAATCACTTACGGTAGCGGCCATGATTCAAAGTAGCGGAGAATCCGATCAGAGGAACAGGTTTCCAAGTCATGTCGAGATGAATCTTGCCTGTACCGTCCTTGAGGTTCCACCAGTCGTTCTTTTCATTCACAAGCTGATTCTCCATGTCGATCAAACTGGAGGTCCATCGACCGAGGACAGTGTCTTCACCGAAATCAATGCTGTTTTTAATAATGACGTCGATGTTCATGTTGGCTTTATCCATCACAAACAACTCGACGTACTTGTTCCATCGTGGATTTGAACTGCGCTTGAATATGTGCGTACGAAGTTTCTCTTGTCCGTTGACCTTGACGATCGCATACGCATTGACATCGCTCGAGTTGGAACCAATGACAGGAAGAGCACCTACGACAGGAAGACCACCGACAACAGGTAATCCGCCCTTCTTTTGTTTGCCAGTACCACCGAGTTCTTTACAGTCTTGAATGTAAAATCGAAGGATACCGCTGCCTATAAAAAAAATAAATAATTTTGGATATAGAAAAGAGAAAACACATTACTTGATTCTGCAGGAGGAATAACAGTACCGTCTTCTTTCTTTTCAGGCTTTGAAACAGGAAAGTAGCAGACATCAGCCTTGATTTCACCTACAGGCTTACCACTACGAAGAAGCACCAGATTCAAACCTTCAATAGCGTTTTGATTTTCCTTGACCTCTTGTAAATCAAGAGTGGCTATACCTACTTCAGCGTCATTTCGACCTGTATTGCGGTCCATGACTCGGAATAGGAGAGGATCATTGAGATTGTTGAGTAGTAAGAAGTGAGTTTCATTCCATTTGGGGTTATTACTGTTTTCTATAGCGGCAGAACGAGCCAGTTCAGGGTTATGCGCGTTACCAACATGGAAGGCACAGTAAGGGTCAAGAGATCCAAACATATCATTGGGTTTGAGCCCATTAGCAGAATAAAGGGTAACAGCCAGCACACCATTGGCGGCTTCTAAATCAACGCCTCCACTCATCATGGCAGCCACATCTAGAGTAAAGACATTGGGTGCGTACATCATGGGTCCTAGATTGGCATGAACTTGATCCTGAATGAATGTTTGTAAACCAGGGATCTAATATAAAAGATTAAAAAAAAACAGAGAGAAATACATGTTTTCTTCTTTACATTGTTGATGTCAAAACCAAACGTTTCACCACCAACAGGCTTGAGAACATAGTCAAAATGAGGCTTTTCGAGAAAAGAGGCTTCTATTGTTTTAACGTGTGGCATTTCATTGAATAATTTGAGCTTGATTCGCATGTGTCCACTAAAAGCAATATCCTCGAGCAGTACGGGCATACCTGCTCCAAGCATACCTTTACCTACACGGATCGTCAGGACGATCTTTGGGTTCACCTTGGACTGAAGTTCACGCTCGGTCATGTCGAGTGTATCGTTTGGTATAAAAGAGAATTTCCAATCCATACACTAGTTATTTGCCATGTTAACCATATGGTATCAATATAATCATGTTTTCTTACAATCGTATCAGGAGCTGATCCTGTCAGCACCTTAACTCCGTCTACACGAGGAGCCTTTGTACCCAATGTGAAACTACTCATTCGGATTGAATCCAAAAAGGAAGGTGTGTTCTCGCTTAGGACAGCATCCACTTGACCAATGATCTGAGCAGACAAGGCAGGTTCAAAGATAAGCCAGAATCTATCCAAGAAGTGGTTCATCCAATTGACTGTTTCAGTATCTGTTTCCATGCGATTTAAACTGACTTGTCGTTGTATGTCATCCCGTGCGTTGCGTCGTGTACGTTTGATGGATGTTCGGTAATAAGTCGCTAATGTGACGAGGGTTAGTCCAATATTACTGCTTGTTACACAGACATACCAAAAAAAGCACCAACAATAAAACAAGACATCAGACCGAACCTTAATTTGATTAAGAGCCAAGTGAAAAAAATGGAAATAAAGACGACAGCACAATTATGATACCATTCCCCAAAATATTTCTCATTGATAAATTGAGCGATAAAGTCATTGATGTCGTCACCATTGGAGGTACGTGCACTTTGGAAGAGATCTTGAACTTGTTCTGCTGTACGTGTCTTGAGTAGTTCTGTCATGGCCTTTTCATCACCCGGATTAGGAAGACGTGAAAATCCTGTCCAGCCTACGCGATACCAGTCAGGAAGCTTATCTCGTATCGAATCACCTACAAAAGCGCCTGGCGCTTTAGATACATTGTTTTCCTTTTGTGCATTGGTTGATGACATGGAAGAAGTGGCTAGTGATGGTAATTGAGCGTGCGTCATTGCTTGTGCTTTCTTCTCTTCAGCAGGCATGTCCGGCTCAAACACGTGTACTTTGGCTCCTTCTTCCTTCAAGGCAGCGTTCACAGTTTCATGTAATTGTTTTGATTCATCATTGGCTACCTTTTCAGTAGATAAAGAAGGATCGTCCATGGTTTATAAAAGAAAAAAAAAAAGAAATAAAATGACGAGAGAAGTAAATTTTTATTTTTGTATTTTTTTTAAGTCAGCATGGAGCTTGTTTCAAATAAGGCATTTTTTTAAGCTGTCATTCAAAATATGTCTTGATTTTTGGCTATCAGGAGCTCAACAAGTGACATGCCCTGACTCATCTGCTTTAGATAGACGGTTGCATTTTCCAAGGCAGAGTGCTGATTATCTGGTACATTCACATAGTTTCCACTCGTTACTTCTTCTGCTCGAATGATGTTGGGCGTAAAGACAACTGATAAATTGTGAATGTTCATCCTATTCCTGCTAGAATTTTCAGAAACTTCTTTTAAAAACTTGCATAAATAGCCCAAAAGTTGAAAATGAGCTGGTTTTTGATCATAATACTCTCTTAGACTCGCCTTTATTTTATCCAATGTATTTTGAGAGCATATACTGGCATCTATCTTGATATGTGAGTATCAGTGCATATGATCTTGCTTGCTTACCTGGCACTGGGCCCATTTTGTCACTAAAGCTTAAGCTTATCAAAGGCTCAGGAAGTTCTCTGATAAACACTTTCAAGAGTGCTGCTGGCACATCTATATCATATTGGCAAAGATCGACTTCTAGTCCTAAAATACAAACAATAAGAACAATTGGAGCTCCTATTTAACCTTATTGTTATACCTTGATTGTACGCTTTTTTCACTGATCGTAGTTCTTCACTGGAAGGTGATTTCCTAAAGATACCTTCCTTATCCATACCTATCCATCCCTGCCAGTGAGTAGCACATTATATGGTTACAGTATCCATAGTTACCATGTTTACGAATGTGATCTGTAATCTGTAACACTATTCTTGGAATATAACCATGGACATCCTTTCCTTCGATGCTTGCCAGTTCTTCCAGTGTTCGTCCGAATGCTAAAGATGTGGATGACGCACTATAACCAGTCAATGGAGATGCTTGATTCATGACTGGTAATTGACGATCATATTCGACAACACGTTGAGGTATAAACTTTGAATCCAACTTGATGTGAGCTGCTAATTGACTCAAACTGGACACATAATTTAATTTTCGTGCAAACTTCGGGCTAAGCACTGTATTAATACACACATGTATACATATCATACCATCCCTTTACCTGACAATTCTGTTTGCAAGATCAAATATGATACGATACATCCTTGTCAGATGAACGACATATAACGCTTTAAGATTTTTCTTGTATCTAAAAGAAATATCTGTTTATACCACGTTATATCAATTAAGCTCTTACTTTCTATCCAAAGAACGATAAGCCTTCAACAACCAAAACCAGCCGGGACGATATCTGGCGGGCGAAGAAAAGAAGACGAGAACGTAATCGTTTTCTACAAATTCATCTCTAATACAAACTGTCTTAATAGCCGCCTTTCTTTATACGAATAAGGTTACATACAATCTCGCCATAATAAAGCTGTATAAACAAATAAACATGATTTTCTTCTTTGCTTTTTATTTCTTTGACTTACGATAATATCAAATCATAATCATAAATGTCAGGATTAGGTAAATTGTCAGCACATAATACCAAGATGGGTCGACTTTCAGGGTCAAGGCCTAATGAAGAAAGAAGGGAGCAGTTTATAAAAGCTTATAGATAAAGCCTTATCCTTACGTTACCAGCCTCATAAATGATATTTAGGCCAGCAATGCCTTTAAATTCAGGACTCTGTGAAGAAAGTGCTGTTGCCTTGTACATTATTAAAAGGTGAAAAAAGGACAAAAAAGAAAAAAAAAAAATAAAGAGGCACATGATTATGTAGGCAGTCCTTATTTGTTTACAGCTTAAATGCAAACATGACTCTGTTATAACGTGTTTAATAAATAAATAAGATAATAATAGTAATATACAGTTAAGGTGGAATAATTCCAGGTATGCCATATTGTTGTACACAAGCCATGGCACCAACTAAGCATACCATAAAGACAGAATGAAAAATAGTGCGTCTTAGTACCCTACCCTCTTGACCTTGTAGTCCAATGGTCGATACACCTGTAGTTAAATTTTGTGGTGAAATCATTTTGGATGTAATTGCACCACTAGAGTTTGTGGATGCCATTAAGATAGCAGATAATCCAATTTCCTTTGCTGCTACAACTTGAAGATTACCAAAGAGTGAATTGGCCGAAGTATCGCTTCCAGATAAGAAACAAGCAAACCATCCTAACCAGGCTGAAAGAAAAGGAAACGCTCTGCCTACAGATGAAAGGGTCAAACCTATTGTGTAGGCAATACCAGAGTAATTGTAAAGATAAGCAAAAGCCATGATAAACGATACTGTGAGAATAGGCAAAAATAACTGCTTTGCTGTATCTCTAAGGGCCATCCAAAACACTCTAGGATGAGATCCATTCCATAATACAAGTGCACAGAATGGTATTGCCGAAACAAGGATGGCAGTTCCAGTAGCTAAGGGCTCAAATGTCCATATTGCATCGTATTTTTTCTGATAAAGAGTAAGGTACACTTCCTGGTGAAGGTGTGGCCAATGAACCAAGACTCTCCCATAGCTATTGACTTTGGCAAATGTCCACCTGATTATATATAAAAAGTCAATATTATTTCCTTTTTTGATTTTGATCTCTTACACAATAACGACAATGACAATGATTGTCCAGGGACTCCAAGCTAACAGGGTTTCTCTAAGATTTGGTTTTTGAATTTCCATACTTGGATGATCCTCTGTATTTTCGTGATGCGTAACCGTATGCTTGTTGCTTTGTATTGAACTTTCAGTCTGCTGGTTTACATCCTCAATCTGTTCCTTTTCTTCTTTGGGTTCTGTGCTTGAATGAATACTACCCATATGATGACTTTCTTCATCCGTACGAGTACGATCTGTTCCTATAAGCTTTGCATGATATTCTGGCCTATATTTGGGTTTCCAAAATTGAACAAAGGCAATCAGTGAGATTAGGGATACCAATCCAGCGATCAAATCAGGGAGCTCTGGACCCACTAAATTTGCAAAAATAGCCTATTAAACAAGACAAATGAGCTACCAAATCGAGTTGTATTTCTAAAAATATATACCTGTATCACTGCAAACGATAGCCCTGCTACTAATGCAGCTGGCCAGCATTCCAAGAACCCTGCACGGAATCCTAGAGAAATATAAGGTGATATACTTTATTATAAAATAAAACTTACCTGCATAAAAGATTAAAGCATAGGAAGGCAAAAACAGACTAAGCAGAGGTAACTGACGGCCCATCATGGCAGACAACTTCATAACAGGTAATCCTGTGATGGCAGCTAATGTTGTAACTGGAATACCTAAAGCGCCAAATGCGACAGGCGTTGTATCGAAAATCAGCGTATACGTCAGCGCATCTAGTGGATCAAATCTATTTTTGGTTAAGTTTCTTAAAGAACAAAAAAAGAAAAAGTTCTTTTTACCCTAACGACACCATCAATGAAGAACAAATGGCACCAGGAGTTCCAAATCCAGCAACACCTAACAAAAAAAGGGGGAATGATCAGTCATCATTATTATACTAGCAATTCCTTAATCAAACCTTCCAAGAGAGCACCAAAGCTATATCCAACAATAAGCAAGATGATACGCTTATCTGGAGGCGTATAAGTCAGCATCCATCGACGAAAGTATTCAAAAATTCCAGAGTAAACAGCGGTGTTATAAATAAACCTATTTTGGAATGATCAACACCCGTCCCGACGCGCTTTTATTATTTTGATGTTCATACATTGCATTCACTACTATCCACATAATAGGCCAATTTGCAAATACAATTCCATTGCCTATAGATTCGAACGCTTTTTGTGCTGGCATATGCCAAGCAAATATAGCAATGAATATACTATATAGCTGTATGAGTATCCAGATCAAACATGATGTAAAGATCTTACCAAACTACAAGTCCAGAGGCAGAAGAATAATGAGCAGGTACTTTGAAGATACCTAAGAGAACAAGAACGAGTAATAGTGGTATTAAGCCTACAAAGAATGACCCAACAAGACTGTTTCCAATAGGTGTTAATTCTTGGACGAATAGTCCAACAGTTTCACTCGCAGGAGGTGGACTTGGGATAATTGCGCTCATAAAGAAAGAGATACAAACAAAAAAGACAACCAAGCAGAATTTATATCCCTGAAAAATTATAAGTTGAAAAAGGAGTCATATGAACCTTCTTGGGTTGTGTGAGAAAGATTGATTATGACAATTTGGAAGATAACCTGGAGAGTAAATAACTAATAAAGTATAAGAAGAGAAGAAAAAAGATACGACGTTAAGCTACAAGCTCCATTCACATAAAATATACGATAGCTTTCTATTTACCAAACGCATATCTTATGCATAAAGTAGTAGAATAAATTCGGAATAATTTTTACAGCGGTTGCACACACAACTTGCTTATGCGTCTACTGCTCTGACACCCGAGATTTTCAGATTTCCCATGTGTACTTAAAATGACAGATGGTTTTTATTATGACTATTATTATTACTTGTATTACTATCAACTCTATTCACAGGACTATTACTAGAGTTATGTGATAAAATGATTAGAAAGCTACTGTTTGCTTATGTTCAGTTTGAATAACTGCTGGTTTTTCATCTTCAATGCTAAGTACATCCTTTTGATCAACAGCTGCTGGAATATCATCTGTATACTTGATCCACTTGCATCCAACGAGACTGTAAAACAATACGAAGCAGAAAGCAATGAGAGGAATAACGTATGATATATTGACATTGCTATGGTCATGCACAACTGCTTGGATAGGTGGGAGCACGGCACCTCCAGATACACCCATGATAACTAAATAAGTAAATAAAGTTAAAAGATAAAGTTCTAGAGTAGGACAAAGCGTGGAGAAGTTTCAAGAAAACTTACTTAATGCGGAACCGCGTTTATGATTTCTTCCCAGGTCCTTTGTGCCCAAAGCAAAGATCGTAGGGAACATGATACTTTCAAAGAATACGACTACCAAGAGAGCATAAGATGTCGCGGGGGTTTTCATTGCGATAACAAACACATCTGCAATAATAGCGCCGGTAGCAAAGATGGCCATGAGATGATCTGGACGGAATTTCTTCAAGAGAAGAGCAGACAAAAAGCGCCCAACTGTAAAGCAGGCCATACCCACGGATAGTATGATTGATCCTCTCGAATCTGGCATATGTCCCACTTCACTCGTATAGAACATAAACATGGAGGCCACTGATACTTGTGCGCCCACATACATAAATTGTGCGAGGGCCCCAAGAAGTAAATGTGGGGAATAAATGGAAGCCCGACGGATAATCTCGCCTGATGCTTCAGAATCTTGTGCCATGAGCGCCTCTTCGTCTACTTCGGGAATATTTACAAAGCAAAACAAGACTGCGATAGCAAATACACCTATCGAGTACACGTGTGAGGCTTGAGTATGGGATATTCTCATGTATACAATCTTACCACAAGCAACTCCAATATATGTCCACTTGACAGAATCCAAGCTTTTGGAGCCGGAATCTTCAGTTCCTCCAAAAAAGGCATAAGAAGCTACTATAGGAGCAATGGTACTTGCAAGCCCGTTGAATGCCTGTGCAGCATTGATTCTGAATGAAGCGCGCTCTCTTGAGCCGATGATGGCGATATATGTATTTGCACCTGCATTCCACCGAATTAAAATCCATATCTTTAACATTTTGTGATTCCTTACATGTCTCGAGCGTAGAGAGGCCCGAAGCAATGACAAAAAGAGAACCGACAAAACCGCCGAAACTAAGGTAGATTGCTGAAGGATAAAAGCAGAGAGCGCCAATAACATACAGTAGCAAACCAAATATCATGGCCCTTTTATACCCAAATCGCTTAGAGATCAAACTCGCTCTATACATATCATGGATTATAAGAAATGTTGAGTGCTAGAACTGTAATTACTTACGGAATACTCATGACAAAGTATGCTCCAAAGTAAGCCACTTGCATATAAGTACTTTGAGTAGTTGCTGTGAAAAAAAGATAAGTTACGGTTTATATTTTAATAATATCAATTGACTTACATATATCTAAAACATTTCTAAAGTGTTTATTAAGTGTATCTAGTAAGCCATAACTGAAGCCCCACAAGAAAAATAAAGTAGTAACGAGCACTCCAGGTAGGAGATAGCTTTGTCTCTTTATACTATTTGCCTCTGTGTCGCTTGTAGAATTATCATTGTTCTTGTTTAAAAATTTCTTGATCATGGTTTTAAAGTGGAAAGAGAAGCAAAGGATCCACTCCTTTTTATACAAGACTTAGTTTGCTAGAGCTCTCAGAGTGATTCGCCCAAGGTGCTGAATGTTTGAAACAAAACTTTGTGTAATGACTGAGTGTTAAGGCACTAGATCTTTTTTGATCTACAACTTTTATCTCTTTAGCTTTATTGAAAAGAAATACTCTCCATTTGTACGAAGGCTATACTTAAATAGCTTGCAGCTTTTGCTTATACCTATCAAAGCCATGGTCTTGATCACAAGCATGATCAACTGCTATACCTTTACTTTTATTTCCCCACTTCTTTTTCAATCATGTTTTGTCTACAAATATAAAGTTATGCATCTCATTTTGAATTTAAACGCATCACGACTTTAATTCGTTGGGACAGTTTCCCCATGTTTTCCAATTCTCCGCTGGTAACTTTTTATTAAATGGTTAATTTACGTAAGATGGGGACGAGGATGTGCATGTGACTCAAATTCCCAAACGTTATCTATTGTGGGATGACGTTCCGCAAGAGAATGATGGTAAACTCTACTGATAATCAACCCTTCATTATGCAGCAGAACATACGTTTCTGTATAAATCTGATCTGCTTTGGTTCATTTATATTACTGCCCTGTTTCAATAGCTTAATTATACCACTATGCCTTTGTGAAGAATAATTTATTTTCAACTAATTTGATTGGACTGGAGGCCTCCATAAAACACTGCTTTTTCCCGTCATTTCTGTAGTCGCAGGATTACAAAAATGGGAAGTTGTATTTACTTGGAAATCAGCCGCGGTTTTTTGGTCCCTTTAGCTCCCTTTGATTTTGACACATCTTACATTTTAAACTGCGCAATTAATTATTTTATGATGCCAATAGAATGTGCATGTAATAAAGCTAAAGAACGCAAATGCTAATACAAGAGAAGCGAAGCCTAAGCGTGACTACAATTTTACGATTACAAAGATAAGAACGGGTTCCTCAGACCGGCCTCTGAAAGGTTATGGGTGCACAGGAACTAAAAATATATGCAACGATATGATTTACAGCCTGAAAGGGGACATTAGTAATATTTTTTTTTTTTAAAAAAAAACAAGATAGCACGAAAATAATGCTCAACCGAGTAGCCTCGATGAAGAGTATAGGAAAAATTCATAATCGAGAATTAGTTGCTTACTCTGAAGTAGCTAGTAACACGATTGATTCATATATTGGAGGGGAGGGCTCAATATACCCAAATCAATACCACATTGATTTCTGAAGAACGAAGGTAAATTGTAGCTAAAAGAGCTCAGTTTCAGCTTTTAGACAATGATTAGCAAAACAGTATCCTTGGTCAAGTGTGCAGACAGGGAGTCAAATTGACATTGGTTCTAAGGAAAACCGGGTCCCTCCTGATGAACTTAGGTTTCATTTCAATATGAAATGCAGCCGCACCGTTGAGAAAGTGACCCTCTGCAAAAATGTCCATTACCTTGAGTACAGCCTTTACATCCTGCATCATTAGACGTAGTCGAAGGTCCCTACAAGCACTATCCAAAACAAAGAGAGTGACTGAACATTATCTTGGTTTCCTTAAGGTCATATGGGAAATTTTCCGCTGAAAAATTCAATCTCCAGTAAATGTTTTTTTT
>NW_019671944.1:132776-137834 GCF_002708625.1 Rhizopus microsporus ATCC 52813 | reverse complement strand
TTTCTTCTTCTTTATATATATATATATATATAAGGGAGCACTGATGAGCCAGCAGCCCGGATTTTATTTAAAGTCAACTTGATCAATACAATTTATAAAGGAAGTGAGACTGATGCTAGAATGAAGTTGTAAATGATGAGTAGTGTTTAGTGAGAATTAAAACTCCTTAATCAAAACTGTAGCTGTTTTCATGGTGTAAGCGGAATACCATTTGTTCAAGAGAAGCGAGCATCGCTTGGCAAGTGAAATGTGTATCGTAAAATGCCTTTTGCCAATGCGATTGCCATATGACTTGAAGAGTGCAGCCGAGCAGCGATAAAAGCGAAATGCTCGAGACAATTGGGCTGAGAGTATCGGGAGTGGTGCTTATATGAGATACTACAATGGTTAGCATTGACTGTTCAATTTGAGTAGGCGAACAGGATAACCCAGGAAAGAACTTATGGAGAGCCATTGTCCACACCGCGGCTTTGCGAGAACAACTGAAGAAAAAATGAGACGTAGTTTCATCAGCGAAACCATAGAATGAATACAACGTGGAAGGGCATTGATTCGAAATAAAGGCATGTAGGGATTGCTTATAAGAGATTGTTCGATGAGCAAACAATGCCGCGTATTTCACGCTGTTGGAGGGAGTGGTAGTCGCCAAAAAGATGTCCATGAGGCAGAAGACACGTCAGGTTTGTATTGTTTCCGTTCCAAGCCTCGTTATGGCAGTAAATAATTACGGTATGACTGACAACGGACAAGAGGACCAAAGTCATTCACTTCAGAAACACTAGGCCGATAAAGAGGTGTTAAATCTATAGTGGCTGCATTCAGATCAGGTGTAGAAATGTTCTTGGGGATACATAGAAGCAGAAAAACAGGAGACAGTAGAGCTTGCCCTTGGAGCAGTAAAGCAATAGTCTTACGACAAAGCCGTTGAAACCGAGGATACTCGTTAGCTTTTTGCAGACGAAGTTTAGCGATCTGAGGATCATGAACGATAACGTCACTGATCAGAAGCTTGCGTAACCCTGGATTAGCAGGAGACAGCGTTTGCAGAATACTGGGAGGGCTTTCAGTGGGACTTATTAAGGCACAGTGAACCGACATAGCCAAGAAGGTCTTGGCATTCAGGTGCTCCGAAACAGACAATGGCAATAGTTCATCGAAAGCTTGAAAAATCAGTTTGAATGGGTTACTCACGAGTTGGAGAACGCGAGACCTAAGAGAAGAGAACAGCACCGGCCAGAGATGGCTTTTAGGATAGCCACTGATGCCGGTAATAATACGCTCAAGTTAAGGGAAGCAACGTAGAGACTGCGTGGTATGAGATTTGCTGGTAAGAAGCGGAAGCAACCAACCCCACTGTAACGCCGTTTGTTGGACGTGAGGACCCAAGGCCTCTACACCACTATGTTTCCTTAGGAGAGACAGAGTCGCGAAGCTGATCCTTGGAAATCGATAACCATTGAGAAAGGCATTGGCAACTCCTCGGAACCGTTGAAGCTGTGCAGAAGTCAATGGCAAGATACGCAAGGAATGCCATAGTCTGGAAAAAAGCAGCGTGTTCAGACCTGTCACGTGGCTGCGGATCGACAATGATCGCTGAGTGCAAGGTGTAGGCTGTTTGAGCTTTAAGCAATAGCTGATCGACGAATGAATTACGCTGAACTACACTGGTGTAAACGATATAACCTTAGTAAACCAATAGTTGTGGCGACGTTCTGTCGTACCGTGATGTAATTGGTGTAGGAAGTTGCTGTAGACAGTTAGTCCACGTTGTCGAGAGAATACCAGAGAGAGAGAGAGAGAGAGAGAGAACGCTTGAGTCTCCGAATAGTTCAACTTGGCGTTGGAAGAGCGCTCATAAAGCGTGATAGTCTGCAGGAGAGCGGGCATATCATTTGTCGAATTGAGCAAGATCAAAGTGTCATCAGCATAAGCTAGCGCTTTGATCGGTTCAAGTAAGTCCCTGGTAGAAGTGTCCAATAGCCCCCATGAGAAAAATTGATAGCCTTGAATAGTTATATTCGTTGAAAAAGCACGGAGAAAAGGATCGAAAGCAATGTTAAATAAAAGTGGGGAAATAGAATCACCCTGGCGAATTCCACGCTTCTGTATAGATTGCTGCAAAATGTGTCCATTGATATTGATTCTGATTGCTGTGGAAAAGAAGAGGGACGGCAGGCTGGTAATAATTGGGCCTGGGGTTTCAAAGGCTGATATAGCTTGTTGAAGATAATCGGTGTGAATGCGATCATATGCTTTATACTGGTTCAAAAGTAAGCCAACAGCTGTAGAAGACGAGGATTCGGCATCAGCCATGACAGTGTGTAGCAGTTTACCGTTTTCACCAATGAAGCGGCCAGGCATGAAACCGAGTTGATAGGGAGATATTAAACGGTTAATATGTGACATCAGGCGTTCATTTAGAAGATGTGTGAATACCTTGGCATCAGCATTAATCAGAGCAATGGATCTCCAATTCTTGAGATCGGTATAGTCTCCTTTCTTTGATAGCAAGGTCATGCATGTTTCTTGCCAACTCGAGAGAGGGCATCATTATATGCGCGAACTGCAATAGTATTGGCGGTAGCATGGTGAAATATCAGGACCAACGCCTGATACGGGATACCGTCAAGGCCAGGGCTACTGTAGGTTGGACATCGCTTAGCAGCTTCTTGCAGATTAGGTACCGTAAAAGGACGCAACAGACGTGTGCTCTGTGTTTGTGATATTCACAGATCAGACAGAACAGTATTCGAGTTGGCTCATAACGGAAGGGCATGTTGATTGTGGGGCGTACAACCGCTCATAGAAGGCAATACTAACGGCTTGAAGTTGACTTGGGGTGGTGCAGACCTCATTCGTCTCAGAATGCCGTAGTTCTGCGATATACGTTTGTGATAGGCGAGTTGAAGCTGTTCTTTTCAGAAACCCTGCCGAAGGTTCGCCTTTTTCTCATCAGTGTTTACCTGTCTTGAGGGCGGCATTATCCACAGCCTCCTGCTGCAAAGACACAATTTGTTTTTCAATAACGCCTAGGCTATCGTGTAGCACGGTAGGCTGTGCCTTGTACTTAGACAATAATCTCTTACGTTCATTCTGTAACCACTACAATTGCTGTTGGCGCCATTGACTCTGCTCCCGGCTACATCTGAATGCAACTTGTCGCACTTTGGATTTAATGGCTCCCCAAATTAACTGAGAGAAAGAAGCATTCTGGTGTATAGTGCTAGTAGCTTGTCCAAAGCTTTGTTCAAGGATGAGGCAGAGAAAGGGCTTTGTGCCAGGTGAGGATTTATACGCTGGACACCTTTGCCATGGGTGCGAGAAGTGAA
This sequence comes from Rhizopus microsporus ATCC 52813, assembly GCF_002708625.1. Lineage (NCBI taxonomy): Eukaryota > Fungi > Mucoromycota > Mucoromycetes > Mucorales > Rhizopodaceae > Rhizopus > Rhizopus microsporus. The sequence goes on along the minus strand of NW_019671944.1, from coordinate 134,505 downwards.
TTTAAACTTAGTAGCCAACAGTAAGTGATTCGTCCACTCTTGAGACACAAAATCCACTGTAGAGTTGATGAGAGAAACGTGCAGATCAGGTGTAGCGTAGATATAATCAATGATGGACGAAGAAGTTGTGCTCTGAAAGGTAGGATTTCTAGTATCGGCTGTCATGCAGTTAAAGAAATATTGCTGAGCATGACTATGCCAATCCTGCAGGCGACGATCTATGCCTCGGGACAGGTCATAGTTAAAATCCCCGGTCAGAAGGATTCGAGGAAGGTGTCGCGGAGGAGACGACAGAGTTGACTAATCTGTTGAAAAGGACGAGAAAGGAGATAGAGAAAGTAAGCTTTCAAAGAATATGCGATTCTGTGCATGCTGAGGAGGTGCATATGGGTTAACTAAGGTAAAAGGTTCGAACATGCGACGGGTGTGAGAGATCTCGCAAATGATCAACCGCTGATCGACTGTGACTGGTATGGGTGCAACAGTAATGGAGAGATTGAGACACATTTCGCCACAGTGACTAGTCCAAAAGGCGCTTCTAGAGTTGAAGAGGATGTTAAGAGTTGACTGGGTACTTTCATCCTCAGCGCTGGTATCCTGTAAATCCAAAAACTGCAAGTCGTTCTGCTTGTTCAAGTGTGTTGGCAAAGATATCTTGGTCTGTGGGTGAGCTGAATGTTGTTCTGGTGCTGAGATATTGAAGTTGCTCGTACATTTCTGCACTTTCTTGGGCTTGCAATCTCGTCGTTTCTGTCGTATTTGACCATGTCTAGTACTAATCTTTACGTGTAAGATTACATTTGACTTAGTTGCATGTACCTTAATTAGTACTCCGTTTTAAAAACAATCTGGTTTGGAAATGCAAAAAATTAGAAAAACGTAGTACGAGTAAATTTTGGCGCTTCCAAATGACAGTAGCAAAAGACTACTTAATGAAAATATGAGCTTTTCCATCCCTTTTCTCTCCATCAGTTTTACTGCTGTTAACTGATAAAAAAAAAATGTTCATTAATTTATCAAACTTTAAGTATGTATTATCCTATAGTTATCAAAGACAATTTACTAATAGAAATAAAAAGCTGTCTATAAAAAGCACAAAAGTCTCTGTTTCTAGTTGTTTAAATTTCAAATCTAATTTCTTTTTGCTATAGGCTCTTCTTCTCACTTCTAATAAAAGGATAAAACAAAGACGCATCATTTATTTTATTTTATTCTATAAATTTACACATGTACTAACAACGGCCACAATTACAACCAATATCTCAGTTTTTGTAAGTTTATGTATGGTAGAGACGAGCTGATATGCGTCCACTTTCCAGTTTTTGAAGTCTGATACAAATCTTTATTGATTTGTTCAGACTTACTCTATTCTCTATTATTGTGCTTATGAATGGACCGTTTGTAGCTCTTAAAGTTACCCTTAAGTTGAGTTGAAGGTATTTTGTCCAAAGTTTGGAGAGTAGCCAAAAGGAACTCAGATCCTTGGTATCTCTTCTCTTGCTCTTGAACCATTGCTCGTTCAAATTCTCTATCGTTGTTTTAATTTGTCATTTAGGATCCTTAAATCAATTTTGAAAGTATCCTGCATAATCAAGTGGACATCACTCCTAAAAAAGTATTGAGTTTGCTGTTTAAATTAATATATAGAACGGGATCTTACCATTTAAGCCGTAGGCGTGAGCTATACACTCTTTCCGGAAAGTAAATTCGCCTGTGACCGAAAATAAAT
>NW_019671944.1:115357-132641 GCF_002708625.1 Rhizopus microsporus ATCC 52813 | reverse complement strand
TAACAAATACAAAAAGAATATGGCTCACTATCTCATTTGACAGTAATATTAACAGGTGGGCTGTCTTGGAGTTAATATTAGAAATAGCCCCTCTTTAGTCTCTCTGTAAAAGTTTAAATTCTTTATTCGGTTTTTCCATGAAATCAGAAGAACATGTAGTTATGTTTGGCAATGCATATTCTTGAATAATCACCACGTAGATATCTCCTATTTGATATGATTTCTCTGCTCCAGGTACCTGATCCTGAAGCTTGTTTGAAAAAGAAAAACATATAGAAACCCATTTTAATCGAGTCCTTTTTTTACTTCTTTACAGCAGTTATCAAATGTCCCTCTGAGTGTTCAAAGATTCACAAATCAAAACTAGCCTGTCCTCATGGTCCTTGCTCTGACTCGTTTGTCCCGCCCTCTTTGCTCTCTGGCGTGTATATAGAACGTTCCCTACTAGTCTCTTCTGACGCTCTGGGCTCTCTCTATCCTCCGTTCTTCTTCTTTTTTTTTTTTGTTTAAACTTTCCTGGGTAGTTATCGCTACCCTCCCCAGAATGCACCTTGGTGGTAAGTAAAACTAATATTAGGATATATGCTCTAATACTAACAGACTTTTTCTTTCTTTTGACATGATGTCGTTTTATTCAAACGTATTTTTCTTTGTCGTCTTTTTACGTAAATATTTTTTTTTATTTTACAATATTTTATAAAATTAACGTTAATAATTAATAAAAATACAGTAGAATAATCTTTCAGTAATTAATCTCCAGAATTTGATAATAAAGTCCCATTCGAAACTGTCGATTTGTGGGTCAAATAAGTGATGTTGGTGTTTAATTGCAAGTAGGACTTGCAACACGAAATAGAAACAGAAAGAAGCGTCGTTGTTGTCTGGTTTTAACTCTTGATCATGAACCTTTAATGATTTAGCTTGCTTGCACATGTTGACCCAATTGGTGTCAAATGTTTTTTGACGTTATACGCTTTGAAAATAGGGCCAATTATTGATCTGATATGCGCATATTTACTGGTATCATATTCCTTGGGCTTATATTTACTTCTTAGTATGTCACATTGTTGACTTGTGAATAGTACTGGTTGAGAGTTAGGATATGTAAAGCTTGTATCTAAAATAGAATTTAGAACTAATGAAACTATTGCCTTGTTGTTGGAAGTTAATAAATGGTACTGCGGGCGAAGGTTGACAGCTTTAGTTTTAATAATGGATCCCACTGAATAATTTGTGCTTTGAACATGTACTTCATCGCATCCGACAACAACATTGTTTGATTAGATGTTACCCAGATACATTCAACTGTAGGTCTAGCTTCTTTTTTATTTTTGCCCGCTGTTTTCCAGTTGGGAAACACTACATGCACCAGAGAATACGCCAGAAGTTAGACTTAGACTTAGACTAATTCTACGGGTGCTACATCTACCCATTACTTATGATGCTTTCCAACAAAACCTTTTGAATGCGTAGTGCCACGTTAAATACGACTTTATAAAGTCGCTAACTTGGCTTGTTTCTTTTCAAGAAAAAAAAGAAACGTTGTTATTTATTCTAATTTTATGTCGTCAGTTGATCAAAAAGACTACCTAAGGTAGAATCGTATTTGCATTACTTAGCCTATTTTCTGGTGCACGTAGTATTGGCCTTTCCAGTCTCTAATTCAAATTCATGACACAAATTGTTTGGTAAGAGCTTTTCTTCTTGCGATAGAAGCCTGAGTACCTTGTTCAATCTGATTTTTCTTATCTGATATTACAAACGTTTCCTTTCTGAAGGGAAAAAAGTTGCTGCGACGTCAGAAGTAGAATCTACGCTAATTTTGCTCTAAACATCAAGCCTATATTGGATATACTCTTCATTTGTGGAAGGCTTAGACTTATCCAATTAGTATCCACAAGAAATTAATTACATTTCATAGATTATAAGGTAGCATGAAAGGGACTGGACTTGTCGGTTGAGCATGAATGAGGGAATAGAGGCACGCATTGATATCGGCGGACTCGCTAACTTTCTTCATATAGAAACAATCACGTACAGGTTTTTCACTTGAATGTCATCAAAAAGATTTTAAGCTTGGTAAGATATTTTTATATTTTTTTCGTTTTATACTTCTGCCTATATGACGACTTGGAGTTTTCCTAAGAAAGTGTACAGAACAAGCATATCACGTGAAAACTTTAATAAAAGTGGGGGAAATTTTACTTTGACTCAGCTTTAATTTTCTGAAAATGGGTTGGCGACTCCTTATTAAATCAGGCCGATTTTTTCTCTTCTTTACAGTTTTCCCTCGCTTTTAGAAACACCTATGACGATTATACCTCTTTCTGAATCAAAGGATCCTCGTGCTAATCTTGCCTTGGAGAGACTAAATCAACTCAAGAGTCAGTTGAACCTGTCACCGTCGTCAATGTCTCGACAGGCGCCTAAAGATATGGCCAAAGAACGCGCTGCAGCTGAATTCAATATTGAGGAGCTGGCAAAGTTTTGGGCTGGTGGTGATGAAAAATATAGGCTTTTGGTAAAAAATTTGTGCTTTTCTTTGCATAAACATCGTCTAACAACTTACATAGCAAAAAGCTTATGAGATAATAAGGAATGATCCTGAACTGGTTGTTCAACCACCACGTAATTTCTTGGAACTATCTAGAGATGAAATGAGAGAATTGTAAGAAGTATATACGTCGTTTGAATATAAAATGCTAAATCCTTCCGATATAGTACCATGGGACAAATATATCGAGTAATTCATGTCGTGAAAGATACAAAAGATAAAGACCTTGCTTATGAAATAGCACGAGCTACTAGTATGTACTCGGAAAGTTTCTCCATGCGATTCTTTGTGCATGAAATGCTCTTTCGTAACGTCATTAATATGCTTGGAAACAAAGAACAGCAGGATCGATACAATGACGACATTAGCAACTACAGGATTTTTGGTTGCTTTGCTATGGTATGTTCCTATTCTAACATTTCTCCTTGATGCCTCATCCATTTTTATTACATAGACGGAACTTGGTCATAGCTCAGCGCTCCGCGAAATTGAAACAACTGCCACGTACGATTTTGCCACGGACGAATTTATTCTTGATACTCCTACGATCACTGGTACAAAATGGTGGATAGGTATGGCAGCCCAAACAGCTACTCATGCTGTTGTCATTGCTCAAACGGTCGTTGACGGTAAAAATGTTGGTTTGAATTGGTTTGTTGTACAACTTCGAAACAAGTACACAGGCGAGCTAGAGCCCAATGTTCGGATAGGTGACATTGGTGAAAAGGTTGGTCATGCCGGCGTGGACAACGGCTGGATCCAATTCCGTCAAAAACGTATTCCACGTATAGACATGCTTGCCAAGTGGGTTCAACTGGATCGTCAAGGAAACTATAAGCCAGCTCCCAACCCTGCTGTTATGTATGCCACACTGATACCTGAACGATTATCCCTTGTTACTGTAACAACTCAAATGATATCCCAAGCACTTACTATAGCTACACGTTATGGCGTTGTTCGCCGTCAGGGGGCTAAAAATCAACAGATCATGGATTATCAATCTCATTATGTCAAGATCATACCTGCTATTGCCTTTATATATATGGTCCGATCTACAGCAGATGTGTTGAACGAACACTTTGACATATCGACAGCCGGTGGCAAGATGGATCCTATGGTATATCTGAACCATATGGGCGATATGCACGCCATGGCTGCTTGCCTGAAGGGTCTTACAGGATGGTACAGCACCGAAATTCTCGAAACTTGTCGTAGAAGTTGTGGAGGACACGCTTACTCTGCTTATAATGCAATTGGCCATATTATTGGAGATTGGGGCGTAATGACAACTGGTGGTGGTGATAACGTTGTTCTTTTGCAGCAAACAACTCGTTATTTACTCTATCGACTTGAACAAAAACTTGAGTTTGATGAGTATCCTGATCTTAAATTCAAGAGCTCGACTATTTACATCAAGGATGCTAAACGATACTTGGAGAATAAGAGATGGCTAACAAATGATGCCTCTGATTGTATCAAAGATTTTACTATGCTTACAGAGGCACTCCATACTATTCTTGTGAAGCGTGTAGGTGCTTAGTATATATTTTTATTCAAAAGCACTCATCTTTTTTAATAGCTTTACTCTATTCACACTGCTCGTCAACAAGGCACGCCATCTGATCAGTTACTGCTGGATAGTGTACGAGTAGCCGAAATGCATTGTGCTACATTCATGTTTAATGTCTGTGCAGAAAAGTTTGGTCAGCCGGTTGGCACACCAGGAATTGAACCTAGTGTCTTGACGATTATGAAGAAGTTGACTGCTTTATGGGGTATGCACGTTCTGTACACATATAGTGACCAAGGCTTTAAAGAAGGATACTTTACACCTGAGCATATCAAAAGCATTGAAAAAACATATACAGACATGTGCAAATCACTTCGCTACCAAGTTATCGGCCTTACAGATGGCTTTGGTATCCCTGACTTTGTCTTGAAAGCCCCTATTGCTAAATACAATGGAGACATCTACCAAAGTAAGGGAGTGTTGATTTAAAGTTAAATTTTCTAACATTCTATTTACTCGTTTTTAGCTTACTTTGATACACTTCTTACTGCTCCTAGAAGCACCGGGATACCGCCTTATCATGGAAAGTATATAAAACCTCTGACTGAACGGGAAAATCCAAACGTGTTAAAGAAATAAATGGTAGTTATCAACCAGATACATCTATACTACAATCCGAAAAATAAACTGTTTCACAGAGTCCCCTTTTTACCTACTCCTTAACTTCACGTAAGCTTGCCACTCGAAGAAGCTCCTGAAAGGATTTTCATGAAAAAGAAAAAATTGTTCTGCAACCTGTAAAACTTCTTTGTAAGTTTGGTTTAAGGAGACTATAGTCCTCTATAAATAAAAACCCATATTTCTTTCTTCCTTTTTGTCCTAAAGTCCTTTTTTATTCTAATATTTTCGTTGTTTTCGCCACTCATGAAGCTCACAATTTTTCTCTTGTTTCTCCTTGGTGGCTTAATAGCTCTTGTATCTGCATTCAGTTTTCCTGATATTTCACAATGTCCACCGCTGCCACAGCGCCCACCACCAGAGAGTGTTCATGACTTGAGACCAGATGATATTAAAGTCATTGCTGCAATGGGTGACAGGTATGTATAGACAAAAAGTTTTGGATAACATGTATTTAATTTGTGTTTATAGCATCACGGCTGGGCTTGCAGCTATCAATGTCAAAACAGAGTATGTCAGTCCAGAGCAGTTTGTAGAGTTTAGGGGCAAAGGCTTTATAATGGGAGGGGTATGATAAGTAGATATTTTCTATACTTGATGTATAAATTATCTTTTTTTTTTTCTTTAGGATCCTGACAGTAACAGTATTGCGAACTATATAAAGCATTATAATCAAGAATTGGTGGGTGCCTCTGTTGGCTCCAACAAAGCAAGATATTGCAAAAGTAAAAAACAAAAAAAAAAAAAAAGAAAACAGACAAGATTGAATGAGCTTATGCTTTTTATTAGAAACCTTCTTTTGCTTCGAACCTTATCACAAGTAAAATATCATTGATCCTTTTATGCTTCGTAGTGACTTTTTTTTTTCTATTTATAAGCTATCCTGTCGATCAATTGAATGCAGCACAGACAGGCTCAACTAGCTCAGGATTAGGTGACCAAGTACAATATTTGCTCAAATATATTGGTCCTAATACTCCATTGGCACACGAATGGAAGATGATACATCTTTACATTGGATATAACGATATATCAGCACATTGTTTACCTGGAATGACACCGGTCAACTATGGAAGAAATGTTTACAATAATCTCAAGACACTAATCAGTAATGTGGATAAAGCATTTATCAATATATGTAAGAGATTGTTATATGAAATGTCACATCCATAACCCTAATCGCTATACTCTATTGTGATAGTATCGGTTCAGCACTTTAATGAGCTTATACAAATTCCACCAAAGCATCCAGGATACGTAAAACAATTTGCTGATAAAAGCATTAATGTGCACGATCATGAATGTATATGTTGTTCTAATGGGGGCCTCGAACGTATGGGAAAACAGGTTGATATGTACAATGAGCAACTGAAGGAAGTTGTAGCAAGGCTAAACCGAGAGTTAGCTGGAACTATCATTGAAGATCTTCTTGGTATTAAGCGACAAAAGGACGTGGCAATAGTTTATCAGCCACTGGATACATATAGTGTAACTGTACCTGTGGATTCTATAAGGTAAGATAGAATGATACTAACGATGAGAGTGCGCCAGACTAAAAGTTGACTGCAGTAACTTGGATGGATTTCATCCAAATATCAAGACATATAAATTCGCATCAAGGTTACTATGGAGACAATTATTTACGAAAAAGCAAGACAAAGTCCTTATTAGTCAATTTGATGAAAACATGCCAGTCTACTGTCCGACAGCCGAAGATAGACTTCAGACATAATCTGTACAATAATAAAAATTGTTTATTTATAATGTAGTTGTTATTCCTTAAAAGGTGAAGATGATCCAAGGTATGTATTGATAACGCTTGCTGGAGTGTCAATAAGTTTTGCACGGATCGTTTCTTTGCCTAATTCTTTGCTTGCTGCCCATCGATGACAGCCTCCAAAGGCAAAGTAGTAATCCTGACCCTTATATTCAACATGATGAACATCAATTGGAGTGAGTTCTTGTTCTCGTTCAGGTGTTTGTAACACTGTCTTCATATGCTCTACTTTTTCTCTATCTAACTGTGATGGTATAGGCCTATTGATAGCTGACATTGGTACATCATATACCTATTATATCTTAGCAACCTAAATATCTTGACCATGAACAAATAACTTACATCTTTAATTGCGTTTCCATGAATAGAAAAATTATCGACCACTGTCTTAGCTTTAGTTGACATATTTTTTAGCATAAAAAGTGTTTAACAAGCGGATGAATTGATTTACGGATTTAAATATTTTTGCGTACTTGTAAATATCAATTTGCGTAAATTTAATTGGTCAGATTGCGTCAACTCAGAAACCAAATTGCGCTTTCCTAAACCCCAATTCGCACTGAAATAAAAATCAAATGAGGTATACTTATCTCTCAATCATAGTTGACTCCGATTTGACTACGGATTTGATAATAGGCTTTCCAAGCTACGCTTTATTTTCAGTATGATTCATTTCCCTTTAACTCGACGGTCGAAGTTTAATGTCGAAATTTCGAAAAATATTAAAGTTCCAACAATTGACACTATTTTCTGTTTTTGGCGTAGACATTTCCTCATTTCAAATGATCAGAAAAAGTCCGACACCTCTCAGTCTACGGGTATGTCAGCAGGAAGGGAATGGACGAAAAAGCCCGAGATATACCCACAAAAGCATTACGCCTTCCCACAAGTGTCAGATACTTGGAAGATAAAGACGATGAATACAAGAACATGGCTTTCGATGTCGAAACTGTCGAAAGAACTCAGCAAGCTAGGTATGAAGAAGCGATTCTTCGAAGAGCAACAGCACCGAGGTCAACAGTGAGGACAAAGTTATGAATGAAATAAATCCCAGGATTATCGAAGTAACAAGAACCAGCAGTCTCTTTTTGAGAGACCAAAAAACAGCTTCCAGTAGAAACCAGTAGAAACCAGGAGGAACACCTCCGATCCCAGCTCTGCCTTCCAGTAAAGCGCCCACCACAGATATATGGTCAGAACATAAAAAATTTTATCTCTTCCTGAAAAGAAACAAGCCAATATGGCGACTTTATAAAGTCATGTTTAGTTTGGTGCTATATAATGAAAAGGTTTTGTTGGACGACATCATAGGTAATGGGTAGAGATAGCATCCGTAGTATTAGTTTAACTTCTGGTGTATTTTCTGGTACATGTAGTGTTTCCTCTGAAAATAATATTAGCACTGCTGAGAAGCACATTAGCTCATTTCGTTCCAAACCAGATATCAGCACAGAAAAACAACATGTGCTTGACTTCTTTAGCCATATTCTTTATCTTATCAATGCCAACAAATTTATTTTGGATCCTTTAAATAATACAAGGTTTCTGAAAGAGATTTCGCTTATCAAGTTTGGTTTAGTCTTTTGAAATCATATTCAGGTGTTGATATGAATAATGCTGCTGTTGGACTAAAAATTTCAGGATGTTCTTCGGTTCATATTGTAGATTATTGATTGCTGGGTGTTGTTTCTTGCACCACGAGGCCCACAGCGACCATCCGCAATTGTATAACTGGTGGGTCCTCTTGCGATGGGACTGTTGTAAAAATTTGCTTGTTGATTCATTTATACCGTCTTGTGTATTAAAGGTTTGATAATTTTCAGGCGGCCAGGTTCCATTTCTTGTTGGTTGATATGATCAAGGGAGGCTCTTTCGTCAGTACTAGAATCATTGGATACCAGAATTGAGTCTTCCAATACAGCGCCACAAGCATGGCTTTCTGTTCTTTCTGGCGTTTGAACATGTGAAGTATTTTTGCAATTAATTTCCAAAGAGGGTGAAGGTAGAGGCCCTTCCTTGGCCAAGATTACTGAAAGGCGTCCACTGCTGTTGCTGCTGGGCCTGAATGTAAACCCCAAAATTCCGGCAATAGATTGCTGTGGCGGGCTGCAAAGGCGTTTATGATGCGTTGGCCCCATTTGCGTTGAATCAGCTGAAACCATTTTGGTAATTTCCATTCATATATTGTTGTGCGTCTACTCAATCGATCTGTTTGAATGTTGGTCACACCCGATATGTGTTGAAAGTGAATCTTGAGGTTGGATTTGTTGATGAGCTCTTGAATCTGAAGTGCCAGGTCTTGAAGATAAATTGAGCTGGCTCCTCCGAGTTTTCTTACGTATTTTAAAGCGGTGACGTTGTCTGTATAGAGATTGATGGTTGAGTTTGCAACGCTTGGTGCGTGCAGTTGAAGTGCGAACAAGATCGTCTTCAACTCGCGTACATTTATAGAGAGTTCTTTTTCTTCCTTTGTCCAGAATCCCAATGTCGTTATTAGCTTTAATTGAACACTCCACCCTGTCTGAGAGGCATCCACGTGTATGATCAAAATGTTCTGAAGATTTATTGGAAGAACTTGTATTGGGAGGCCATTCTTGGTTGTTGCCCATCTCTCCCACCTCTTTACTGTTATCATTTCTATTGAGAGAAACGTCACAACTGTGCTTTCTGTCCATGCTATTATTATTAAACATTATGCCCTTAGTGATCATATGAATGTTGCTAATATGTACAGCATTTCTCTAGAAAAAATCTAAGTAATCTTGTTACATGATATCAATTGCAAGAATTTACTTTTACTTTGTCTAAACGCTCAAATAAAATATGAAGCATTTTCAAGTCTGCTGTACAAGATGGGAGCCTTAAAGAGCTTTTTTTTTTATTTTTTTTTGCTTATACACAAGCACGCCACTGTAATTTCTCCCTCATTAGCTGCTACCTGTATTTCCAAATTCCTTGATTCTTTCTTTAACTTCTTCTTGACACAAGTGGTTCTGTAGGCGTAATCACTATTATTCTTAGATTCACGTAAAATCTTCCTTCTATCGCCTTCATACTTTGTATCGTCAGCACATCAAGCAAACTCGACATTCAAAACATCATGGCCCTCTGTACTAATGATTCTGAGATCAACTTTGTCTCCGATGGCATTTTTGGTGCTGCTGGCGGTAGTGTTGGAGTCTTTTTCTTTTTTCTTTTTTTTTTCTTTTTTTTTTATAGAAGCTGAGTCTTCTCCAACACTATCCCAAAACACAGCACTATACTTACCACTTCAATATGACATTTGGTACATCACAAAAATGTGATTGAAATATGGGGGCCCAAATTCTGTTCACATTGTTGTATTTCTGATGTTTTTATATATAAGAACAGTAGGAGTCGATAGCTAACAATTACTATTCTTTATTTAAAGTTGAGAGAAGAACTATTAAATGAGGGTATGACCCAAATATATACGAAGGATGACGACTGTAAATGTCTGACGTCGTCTATTAGCTGAGAATGAATAAATAATCAATGTACTGGTTCAAGTTCCTGCAATCCAATATCGGCCTGCGTTTGTTTGGTTCTTTCACAGTAAAGAATTCCGATGGATAGCTCTTGCACTGAGACGGAGGACACTCGATTATGCCTGAATTTAGAAATTTCTTTACTGCTTCGTCCATTGCTACTTGCTCCTCTTCCGTGAACTTTATCGGAGTATATTTCCATGGTCGAGGTTTGTGGTTCCACTGAGGTTGATATCCTTGTGTTACTACCGACACAGACCATCAATGGAGTACTAGCCGTTTCTATTGCTCTGAGAAACATTGGAAACAATCCCCTAGCGATATGCCATCTCTTGATACGGTGTAATGCGCTGTTGCCATGGGGGAAGACGTCGGCGTTGACGACGATCTTATTGGGGTTAATTGAAGCTTGGATCTCCGTGTGTAGTTGGCCCTTGCTGCATCCAAAAAAGGCTTGTGGAAGGTTACACAGCCTTTGGTGTATCTCTGTTACTGTGGTTGAATAATTGTTGTTGTCGTCCAACTGCATTTCTAAGGATGGACTATTCGTATCTGGCTTGAAAAATTCTTTCAACTTCTTCCCTGCCCAAGTCCAAGGATTTATCATTAGGCTCTTCTTCCAGGTATTTGACGCTGTCGAGGAGCTTGAGCGTCTTGATCACCATTATCCTTGCTTCACTTTTGGTGGCCTTACTCGTGGTGTATGAGTAAACCGCAAATTGTCGGATACTCTCCATGATGTGAAAGAACTGTTCTTCATTTCCTCCTGATTCAAGAAATTGCTGGAATTCTTCGTAAAGGTCGGCTGCTGCTCTTCTCGCGATGATGAGTCGATCAGCTCCCTTGTATATTGTGCTTGTGCTTTGGAGGGCACCCGCGGTTTTCCTTTTAAGTTCTCTGCGGAACTCTTTGTTGAAAATCTTGCTGTTGGTCCATTCACTACCTTCGTACTTTGAAAGGCTCTTAGCAAATTCTTTGATGTTCTTCTGTAAATTGATAGTCGAGTTATTCTCCAGTTCTTCCAAGATTTCGTTTGAAAGGTTTGTGGGGCCTCACTTGATCTGTTAAGATTGGGTTTTCTTGACATTTTCTCAATGATTTGTTTGACTTGTTCTCTTGTAAACAATTGTTCAGATTGATCATTGGACATATTACTACCAAGGTGTATGGCGCGAAAAAGATCTGAAGAAATAGGAACTAAAGAAATTTTTATTATATATTATCTGAAAATAAAGCGTGACACAAAAGAGCCTTTACCACTTCATCGAAACCTGGAACGGAGGCAACAATGATTGGAACAAGTATAACTCCCAAATAAATTTATGCAAATTGATAGTTATAAGTGCCCAAAGATATTTAAAAACGCGCAAATTGGCACCATGAGCACTGTACACTGCAGTCTTCCTAATAGGGAATGCCGTTGTCTGCTTATTAAGCGTAGGATATCCAATCAGCGAATGAGATCGTAATTCTCTATGATTTCATCTGTAGCCAATAAACGTCAAAAGTTGTAAGCATAGAGGGTGACTGAAGGAAAAGTGACGCATAAAATAGATGCAATTTAGAATAAAGCTTATTCCATCTTCATATGTGTCACAAAACTATGCACATATTCTTTATAAATAAGAGGGAGAAAAGAGAAAACACCCTTTTGGAGTAGTCTTACTATTTAAATCTAGCCCTTGGCAAAAATCAAAATTTTGATCGCCCTGAGAGTCTTATTTAAATAATGCTTGTCTAAATTCCAACCAAAATCGTCAAGCGAGTACATTTCTTTGATTATGATTGATAAGTAATAACTTATGATCAAAATACAAAAGGAACAAGTCAGGAATAAGTAAGCCTAAAAGAAAGAGCAGATCAAAGAAATGTCAATTACACCCCCTTTCTAAGGGAAAAAAAAAGACAACTAACCTTGTGGTGAAAACACAAAAGTTTAAATTTAAACGTAAAGAAAATAACACATATCTTTGAAGGCAGTCTCTTTCTTATATGTTCTATTCTCATATCTTTCAATCATACCTCATATATAAACATTTCTTGTTCAAGCTTGATCCTCTTTCTCTTTCTTTCCTTTCTGCGATCTGCTTTTAATAAAGATGCAAACCAAAATAGTGCTTTCTCTTGCTCTTGCAACAGTCCTGGTTCAAGGTAGACCTTTTCCCTTACATTGATAAACGTGCCTTATACTCATCGTTTTCTATCATAGCCCAAGTTTATGGAAATGCTCGTGGTCATGGTGTTCATGGCATTGCCTATGTCAACTCTGAAGCATCCCTTCTTCCTGCTATTGAAATTGGCACTGGTACTTCTAGTGGCAAATTGAAAGCTGATTCTAACAGCAATCGCCGTAACAATAACAACAATAAGAATGATAAAGTTCGCAATGGCTACGATAAAGACGATAAAGACGATGATGATGAAGACGATGAAGACGACGATTTTGATGGCGAGGATGACTACAGTATTGGTGACTACGATATTGGTGACTACGATGAAGGTGATGACGATAATGGCGATGACAACGATAATGATGATGATGATGAGGGGTATAATAACAAACGTAATGGTGGTAACTACAATAACCATGATGACGAAGATGATAATGATCAGGATGACTACGAAGATAACGATTATGAAGACGATGATCATAGTGACTATGGTAACTACAAAGATAATGACCATGATGACGATGATGGCAACGACAACGATGATGATCATGAGGGCAAGTATAATCGTCACAAAGGGGGTAATGACCACAATGGAAGCCGTAATAATAATGGTAGAAAACGCGGTGGCTATAACAATGGTCATAAGCACGATGATAAGGAGGGTAGCAAAGATTTTAAAGGTGATGATGAAGGCTTTGGACACTATGGGGGAGCAGGAACAAAAGGCCTTACAGGCCACATCAAGGCCAATTCATTTACACCACAAGTAGCCAACATCTACAAGTTCGATGACAGGGAAGAAAAGACTGAAAAGAAGGACAAAACTGATAAGAAGGACAAGAAGGACAAAAAGAAGCAGCCTAAGGATGATGAAGATGAGGAAGAGGATGAAGATCAAAAGAAGAAGGATAAAAAGAAAAAGAAGACAGAAGATGAGAATGATGACTATACTAAGCAAGAAAATAACACTTTAGAAGCAGTAACTCCTAGCATGAGCGCAAGTAGCATGGCCATTAGTCGTTCCGCCAGTGCTACACCTAGTGGCAGTCGTTCCTTGTCTTTTGCCGCTGCTCCCTCTGCTACTCTCTCCAAAGCTATTCCTCCCAATTCTCGTCCAACAACAGGTGGCAACGCTAAGGTTCAAAATAGCAAATCAGGTGCAAGCTTTGTTCGCGTGAGTCTTGGTGCCACTGTTGGTGCCGCTATTATTGCTGCTTTCACTCTTTTGTAGACTCTATAATGGCATCTCTTACTCAAATAAATAGAATTTATTGTATCGCAAATGTTTTGCCTACATTCCCCAAAATTTTTTCTCGGCTATCTTTAAGTACTTCAAAAATGGTCATACTGATCGTCGTTGAGGGTATACCGCAAGCAATGCGTGCCAATAGTCCTCTGGTGAGTGCCACGCGTCCTTCTTGCTTGATCATATTTTTTGCAATCGCAATAGGTCCTTGTCTAAAGTGCTGTCCTTGATCTGCAGCCGACACTTGCCATCTTGTTTTAATTGTATCCAGTGGCGTAGATACAGCAATACTCGTTACGCCTGCAACAGTTGAACAAAGCATATATGTCTGAAAATGGCTCTGGTTCATCCATTGTTTCATTGACTCATATGTTACAAAATATATCATCGAATGAGGCACAAACACCGCCATTCCCATCCAATAGCCTCTAAAAAATCCTCGAAAGCCTTCTGTTTTGGCAATTGTTTTAGCAAGTGTGATCGTACTATCTTTTTGCTGTGTTTGTAATCGGTTTTTCATCACTTCCATCGGTGTAAAGAGAGCACCAGCTACAACTTCAGCTGCACAAGCCGATAGTAGATGACTCATGACTGTATCTCTCGATAGTTTGTACGTTGTATTTAGTGTCTGTTTTGACCACTCATAGCAAGATAGATATACTGATAGTGCAGGTACCGAGAATAGCATGGACACAGGTAATCCTCGATAAAGTGTGGTTAGTGGGAAGGCAACATTGAAAATAGAAGGCATCTTTGTTGTTGTGTTTATGATCTGCAGTCTTGTTTTAATCGTGTCCACTAAAAAGAGGGTTAACTCTAATTATAGCTTGCTAAAGATCTATTTACCAGGATGCGTTACAATACGAGCTACTAATGCTGCAGCGCTCGAAGAAAATAAGTAATACCCATCTAAAGTGTTTCGAGACATGACAGGATCTCGTAATTAAAAAAAGAAGGACCTGAAGTCAGGTTTCAGGCACTTGGACGGTCTATACTCTTGTGACTTTTTTTTTATAGTTGTTCAACTTTGAGTTTTGAGGTTGATACAAAGCTTCCTTTTTTTAACAAACACAATAGAAAAAATGAACGGGAAGAAGGTAGCAATACACGCCTTTTTGTGTCTATTGTTAACAATGGAGCTAGAGTATAGTCTGTCCCATTTTTGTACTTTTTAGAACCAATGCAGAATTAAAGAGCTGTCTTTTAGTTTTGTATGCGCTGGCAAGCCTAAATGCGGACTTTAAACACAACTGTACGTCATCTAGCCTTTTTTTTTTTAATTTTATTTGTCTTTCTTAATCATATAGTCATAAAATACTGTCATGCCAAAGATTAGAACACAAAGAACGAAGCGACCACCTGAAGGCTTTGATGAAATTGAGCCTACATTAGAAGAATTCGCCAGAAAAATGAGAGAAGGTAATATATACAACATGAATGATTTGAAGGGATCTAACTCGTAAAAAAATAGTCGAAAATGAATCACATGAGGGAAAGCGTATAGTTGAGTCAACATGGCCAGTATTTCGTATTCACCATCAGCGTTCACGATATATATATGATCTTTATTACAAAAGAAAGATTATCTCACGAGATCTATATGATTACTTAATAAAAAACAAGTATGCAGATGCTAATCTTATAGCCAAATGGAAAAAGGTATTTAAAGAAACATATAATGGTATGCTCTTTTGCTTAGTGATATGTTTATAGCCGGGATTCGAAAAGCTATGCTGCCTTCGATGCATTCAACCTAGAGATACAAACTTTGGAACAACGTGTATTTGTAGAGTACCCAAGGAAAAGTTGGAAGAAGGTAAAATGGTAGAATGCGTTCACTGTGGCTGCAGAGGATGTGCAAGTGGAGATTAAGTTAATAAAAAGGGTGTTTGCATTTACACAAACAAAAAGGATCTACGGATGCATGACATTGATGTAAGAAGCAAAAAAGGGCAATGATCTCTTTATGCCTCTTTCAAGTGACTTTGTTTTCCTTTCTAAACTGAGAATATTCCTACAGTGTTTGAAAATCAAAATGTTGGCTAGGAACACTTGTTGTATTCAAATTTGGTGCTTGGGCGAGCACTGCTGAAATAGCTGTTATCATTGAGACATAAGCTGCATACGTTTGTACGAATTACATACTGCTATTTCGTCATGGAACATATGTATGACATTGGAGTTCGTGCCTCTCCTCTTTCTTCTTTAGCGTTACTTCTTCAATCACTATTCCTGGCGTTTAGACGACGATCCTTGACCATTGTGCGTCATTTTAGTATTCTTATCTCATCACTTTTATAAAGGCAACTGCTTTGATCGTCAACTTATAATAGAAGTGGAACACAGCAAAATATGCAGTGTGTCTAAAGCAGAGATTTTTCATTACAGGGTACAAGACATGTCACCGAAGAAACCAAACGAAGGTGCAAACAATCTAATGGGAAAACCGAACTTGTTTATGTTGACGAGCGCTTATCAAGTCAGATTTGTAACAAGTGTATGACCAAAAAATATTACCAGCACTTCTATTACTGGATCAAAGCGAATAGTATACGTTGTCCTCACGTGTGAATCTTGTGGTACGGTCTGAAATCACGATGTGAACAGTGCATTAAATACATATGGTATCTTTGTTTACAAACCAAAACATGATAATGAAAGTCCTCCCCCTTTCAGAAGATCTTCAAAAGACTAACGGTGCTCCCTGGATTTAATGCGCTGTCTACAACGGCAGCGTATTCCTTAACGCCTCGGTAAGTATAAAACGGATACTACTTTTTTTTTTATTCATCAGCCTTCTAGTTACAGAATACCAAGCTAATCCAAACAATGAAGATATTTATTTGAAATAAACACTTTTCTACAAAAGATGTCTATAGATATGTTCAAAACCTTCTTGACTTTTGATGCATAGGCGCAACGACGTACAAGCCCTTTTTAAATCTAATATACACATTAGATCGTCTTTCTCTACTATATCTCTTAGTGCGGATATACTTTTCCATGCGAAAATGGCTGCATTGTACAAATTGGTTCAATTGTCGATAATCGAGGACCGGATTGCTGTTTGGTTGTTACTTGAATAATGAAAAAAATTGAAAAGTAATATATGGCTTGCGTTAGTGATACTTTGATTATCCTCGCATCTAGAAGTTTGTGGACTGCGTATCTATTACAGTTTGACGATCTTTGGCGATAAGTGGAGTAGTACAGTAAGTCAAGGGCGAGGCACCTGAGTTTCACTGGTTGCTATTGCTGGTTATTGATGGAGTGTGTATTGGATGTTGGAGTTGATCTGTCCGATTCCTAAAATTGTCTAGTGTTGCATCATCCTCAAAAAAGGGACGTCCTCGTGAATCCTGCATGAATCTGTGGTAATTGTTTCCGTGTCTAAAGCTTGAGGTAGGACTGTTGGTTGCTCGTTGAATGGTTGCTGCATGAGATATCTTTTCAACAGTTTCTGGAGAGAGAAATCCAAGTGTTTGTTCTCTTCTGGCTGTTCCTCAAGGTATTTGAGTGATTAAGGAAGTCCAAGAGCCTGCGTTACGATGGTTCTTTGTTGTTTGAAACGAGCAAACTGCCAACCTTTGACCCCTTTTTTCGGCGTTCGCGCGAAGACAGTTATTATATCGCCTCTATTAGCGCTGATACTATCTAGTTTTTCAGAAGACTTTGAAGCTGCTTTTGCCGCATATCGAAGCTTATCAACGTCTTTACTGTACTTTAATAAAACATTGTCGTAAAATAAAAAAATTATTTACGTAAAAAGACGACAAAGAAAAATACGTTTGAATAAAACGACATCATGTCAAAAGAAAGAAAAAGTCTGTTAGTATTAG